>NW_020798723.1:178446-401505 GCF_003344945.1 Aspergillus welwitschiae
GGGGGGGGGGGGGGGGGGGGGGGGGGGGGGGGGGAGGAAGAGTTGCTACCATGACCCAAAAAGGGGAATTGAAATATGGTCCGGAACGGGGAAGCGAAATGAGGTTCCAGAGTGGCGGGTGGATGCGTTAGTCGGATTGACATGGAACTTGATACATCCAGTGGACCGTGGACCTCTTTCTTTCCTTCCCTTCCCTTCCCTTGACTTACTTTACTGTAGCTGTGTAACTTATCACGTATGTATCTATCCCGCCCGTCCGTGGCCCCCCTCCCCCATCTCTATCTATCTATCTATCTAGCTATCGGAAAGATCATCCTCAGCAGAAAAATAGGAAAAAGAAAAGAAAAAGAGGAGAGAAATCCACAATGGAGAAAGATAGCAAGCACAAGAAAGAAAAAGAAAAGATTAGCAGGGCGACACGGGACATCCTTATCAAGTGAATCAAGAATCCCATCTATCGAAAGTCGCCATCCATTCGTCCGCACTGTAAATGGAAAAACCTCCCCTTTCCTTTTCTTTCAGTTCAGCCCCCGTTCGTAATAATGAGCCGGGAACCCAAAGGGATTTGCAGACGATCCGATCAGGTTTTCCCCCCCTTCTAGAACGCCATCCCGTGGGTGAGGTGGACGCTAAAGGAAAGCCGGCTGCAATTCCGCGCGCCTCTAGTGCTGTAGCTCTATAGGGTTATCGACTTTTCTCTGTCTGTGAGGCACCACCAAGGTGGATCAGGGGGGGAAGAGAAGAAAAGAGAAAGGGGATCATCGTTACCTGGTTGGGGATAACGGGTTGGACGTGTTATTTTTGTTGTTGGTGATGTTTGGTACGGAGTACAGAAGTAAGACTGCAAATTACTTACTTTGTACATACTCACTGGATCAGTCATGTCGCATGGATTCTGATTGCATTATTGGTTATTAGTTATGGCGAGAACTAAATGAATGAATGGATGAATGACAGACAGCTCAACTCTCAGCTCAGCTCAGGAACTTTGCCTAGAGCCTTGGCAGGTACCAGCCGACCAGGTTTCCGGCCTTAAAGTTCAGGTTCCTGGGTTGAGCGAACGCGCCACTGTCAAGGCACGTGTTCCACTTGGATGGAGATGGTTCAAGTTATTGTGAAGAATATTATGCCTTGATTGAAGATCAATGAGACAATTGATTTCCAGCAAGGAAGTACTTACCTGTACTCATAACGGCAATTGGCCACTCACTCTTTCGGGGATTTCTTCACTCAACGCACATACATATTACTGGGTAGAGAGGCAGGTTAAGCTACCATGTAAATGCAAGACTTGTACTTACTTACTATCCGTTCATGTAAAACAATGTCTTCAGTCCTGCTTCTGCACAGGAAGTAAAAAAAAGGGTAAATTCTCCCAAAAGTACTGATTCACTTACGGGAGGCCAAAAAAACGCTTTGGCATTAACTATAATCAATCTAGCAAATGCAGGCAGACCTTCCCCCTGCGTCGGTCGCATAACCTCGCCCATTCCCCGTCCCATAGTTTCTGCAAGGTACTATGCAATGGCGAACAGACCTCTTCAGAAGCACATCATCCTTTTTCCCACTTAGCTAGAGTAGTAGTAAGGGTAGTAAGTAGTCTCTGTTCCACAGCAGATCGGTCGATCCTCTCTAACCTTCATCTGGGATATGCTCTGCAGACTGCAGTATGTGTATGCATCTATCCACATTCATCCATCATTTTATCTCTCTTGTGGCTGAATTAAAACGATCTGCTGCAGGGAAAACCCCCGATATCCAGCCATATACAGCGACAGCATACTGTACAGTAGAACAGAGTCTCGATCATTCTGTTTTGTTCCCATTCCACGAGAAATAATAATGAAATCAAACGAAACGTTGAGGTAAGTATGTATTTGCTAGATTTGTTTTCCTGCATGGCTAATGCACTCTGCCGATGCGGGCTGAATCATGTCCAGTCATATTTGGTTATTTTGGGTTTTGCAGAAAACTAAACCATGCTTAACCCTTGAACCTTGAACCTGGTTGTGGGAACGAACGAACCAACGAACGAACCATCCGGAGGTAAAGTAAAGTAAAGTAAAGTACATATCTACTTAAGTAGTAGTAGTGGTACTTCTTGTCCGTGTTCGGGTTACTTCGGCCCATCGATCCATCGGTCAATCAATCAATCAATCAATCTGCATCCAACCACCATCATCGGAAATCCTAGACATGTTTCGAATGATCACAAACATGAACGTCCACACATGACAGGTCAGTTTTTCTCATCACTGTTTTCTTGTGCGGGATCAATTAGTGGCTTGCAAGAACAAAAGTCCGGAGTGATGGATCATGAAACTAATTCCAATCATGATCATGTGGCCTGATTCCTGTTTACTTACCACTTACCGGAGTTGTAAGCAAGCAACTAGCGACGGCCCTCAATGGATGGATGCATTATCTATCCAATTCAATATATCCCCAACGCCCTATTCAGACCAATCAGTCAGTAGTCGGACAAATAGATAGCCAGATAGCCCGAATAATCAGCACAACTATCTATCTCCAGCAAGTAAATAGTTAACCATATCGGATCGGAAGGATCCCAGCCATCCATCTATGTCATGCCGTTTATCCCAATCCTCTTCAATCCTTCCAATGATTTGGCCTTCCAAGACCGACCCAATAAAATTTATTATATCCACAAGTTAAAACACTCTCTAGCGTCTGCGGAACCCGGAAAGAAAACTCTACTTACTACCTTTGGCTTCCCTTCCCTTGTCTCCTCTAATTCCAAAAGGGCAATACCGCCCAACGGTTCCCTTTCCCTTCTCGCTAGACCAAAGTACTCGTTAGTCCCATTCCTCCGGTTTCTAGCGCCGTTCTAGCCCCCCCGTAAGCCAATTACGGAGGATAAATCCACTTCTTATGATGGAGTCGTGGTAGTTCGCCTATCGAGTAATTTCCTCTTTTGGGGAGATGTTCGGGCCGTTGAGACGGGGACCATGAATTTTTCTGCCTTATAATCGTAGATTTTGCAATTTGTGGGTTCAATTTCGTATTTCTGGGTTACTATTTTTTCTTTTTGGGCAGCCTGCGGGTTTAGATGCATAGAGTCCCGGGGACCATGACGGATGGTACGATCCGCGAGCGAACCATGGTTGGATGGGGAAGGGAAGAACCATCCGGATGGGCCTTCTAGAATCGTTCTGGAAGAGGTTGTTGAGTTGACTTGACCCATCCGGGCGCAGTGAGTGGAACACTTGCTTGCGTTTTCCTTTTGTTTATGTTTCTGTTGCTGTTGCTCATTTTGATTACTGGACGTTTGGGGCGTGGGAGGGTGATGGTCAGCTGTTGGGCCTGGATTTCTGGGGGTCAATTGACGAGTACTATTATTATTGATGTAGTGTGGTTGTTATTGTGTGGGTGTAGGTTCGGCTGTTTGGTCCAGGATTCTGATGATAAAAAAAAAAAAAAAAAAAAAAACAAGCTAAGGTGTCACATGTAGCCGAGGACGGCTTGTCGCAAGTAATGGGAAGAGAACAGATACAAGTCATGCCATTCCATTGGATGGGATGGTCTCATGTCTCGGAATCTGATGCTATCAGCAACTTTACTTCTTACTGCTAACGCAGTCATAACGTCTTATTCGACCGACCACAAAGAAAAGGCCAACTATGTTCCTTTCAATTGGTTCACCTCATTGGCTAGTCAGAGCAGACGGGAAAAAGTACGAACCAGTCGTGAGATAAGGTGTAATCAGACATCCCAAAACAAAGATAAAGCGCCTACTGTGTGACTGTGACAGCTAGCTCAAATCCATCGGTTGGATTGAAACACGCGTACGCGCCAGCCTAGCAGGGTGTCCCATGTTGCGAATCCCGGTACATGCGTCGCTTGGCGCTTTGTGGCATTGTTTCTCCGCGCAGATCTACAGCGACGTCAAGACGGTATACTAAGCAGTTAGCTATCAGAGGATCAGAAGATAACCCAAGTTAGCAAGAGGTTGGGCAAACGTGGGCGGCATTGAGCAGCTCGAGTCAGTCTAGAATTCCACTCGTCTCGACGTTACTACTTTGCCCCATTGTGGCGAATGTCAGGAATAGAAGTGGTAAGAATGATGTAGTGGGATGGGCTGGTGGAGTCGAATAATTTAGCCCATACTGGGTAACGACGGTCAAGCGACAGGTAATTTGTAATTCCAGCCACAATTTACAGAACAAAAGACAAGGGTGGGAGCTTGCTTACCTGAGAAGCAACTAAGCTAACTTCCTCCATACAGCCGGAGATGTCAACCCCCAGAAATCCGCACAGGGCTGCGAATCCCCCAATTTGCCGGGGGGGGGGAGAAGAGCATCCAGATTGTTCTCTGAGTAGTTTTAGAGGGCTCCTGGACCCAGCGTAAATTGAGCCTATCGTTTACTAAAGTATGGTAGTCTGCGATCGTAGGACCGAAAACCTGCAAAAATCGGCGCGCTGGTTCTGGTCGCTCGCAGCTCCATCCGCGGTCGCGGGGGCGAACAGGCAGGGCGAGGGCGCTAGAAGGACTAGAAGCGCGCGAGAAGAATGCGAGTTGCACAATAATACGTAACGGAGGCGGGTAACAGTGGATTTGCCGGATCATGGATCGTTATTAGGGGGCCCCACTGCCCCTTTCAGCCAGCCGATTCCCCCGGTGACCAAAGGGAAGGAAGTTGAGAGACCGCAGAAGAAATCAAGAGGGCGGAAAAGAAGTCCAGCGGGAAATGAAGAGGGGAAAAAAAAAGAAAGTAAAGACAGACAGTGTTTTGAAGTCAGCTTGGATTCGCTTAGTAGATAGTTGACCTGTATATGTTGATTGCTCACTCAGAGACAAAAACGAGACCAGAATTGACAGAAACCGGTGCTAATTTCTCTGTGGCTGACATGAATCAACCAGGAGAAATGGTGGGCCAAGCTAGGGGAGGCCCATCAATAAACAGTGATCTTGGTCGCGAATAGTCTCCCGAAACTACTCCAAACTAAAGTGCAGCAGGTGACTAACTACCGGACGGAAAGCTTCTGGATTGGTTCTGAACCTGGTTAGGTACCCTGGTCCTCCGTATCCCCGGCGGCTTAGTTAGTAGGCCAACTTCCCGTAGGGTTGAATGCCTGCTTGCTTGCTTACCCATTGCGGAAGAAAGCAGACAACAGCTGGTCGTCAAAGTACTGAAGTACTTTTTGTACATGCTTCTACGCCCAGGATGATTAAAGTGATAGCCCAGAGCTCTGGACCTTACCTATCAAACTATGGTTGGCGCCATCAAAGTTCGATCATCTCGATCGTACAGTAGTCGAGCTCGATAGATAAGTGCGGCTATGCAGGTACTCCGGCCCTTCCAGGATGTCTAGCCGTGTTAGGGGGGAGCTACCGACAAGGGTGCGCCGCTCTAAATCTTAGCAGCCACCACTGGTAAATAATAGATCCAGCCCGAAAATTCAGAGACCCCGTTTCATAGGATGAGAGGCAAATATTAAAGAGCAAAAAGGGAAGTAGAAAGAAAAGAAAAAAAATGAAAAATAAATAAAAAAAGAGAAAAGTCAAAACATCTGCATGGGGTCATGCTGTGCAAAAGCACCCAGAGAGAGCTGGCTGGCTGGCTAGCTATGGCATCCCATGGAATTTAGAATACGTAGGGTTTCCGGGAAACAGACTCCTTCCTCCCCCATCCAGGGGCCCCTGACTCTGGTTCTTCCCTTCCCCCCCAAACACCACGCGAGAAAGCATCAGGTCAAGCCCCAGCGGACCCATTGGTGCTGGATTCGGATCCATCCGCGGGATCCTGTGAGCGGCTGCCTTCCCCACCCACCTGCACTCAAACCTGCCCGTCGCGTCCGAAGAATCGGTTCCTAGCTTCTGACTGATGTTCTCCGTACAGCCAGTGGAGAACCTCAAAATTTCTTCTGAAGTGGTATTTTCCTTTTTCCATTACTGGTGTGGTGGTCGCCAGAATGATGAAGATGACTGCTGAGGAGTGGCTAGATTCCCCTGTGTCATTACAAATTTACAGTACCTTTACTCTTAGTCTGAGAGGTCGGTCCCTTGACTGGTTGGGCAAAGTCTTCTCCGAACTGGGCCATGATCGATGGAATTCTCTGTTCAGAAACAGCCTAGGTAAGGTCACTTCCGTTACGGATTAGACGGACTCTTCCTGTGGTTTCCCTACAATTTCCGAGACGAACCCGTGTCCAGGTATCAGCCATTATCGGGAAGATCTAGTAGCAGCTGACGGGGGGAAGGGGGATGATGGGATGCGGAGATGCGGATAGAGAGCCATTTGAGTGACCGGGAATAACATGAGGCGACTCAGACAAAGAAGCAAAGGGATGGGATGGAAAAGAGACGAACTCGTAACAATAATGAATACCAACCTTCGCCTGAACTACCTCTTGCTTAGTAGGTGGCTACAGAGTTTCCCGTCGAGAGAGGCGTCACGACGTTGGTGACGGGGGCCAGAAACCCCTAAGAAAAGAAAAAGAAAGGGGGAAATGGATCGCACCCACTCCTCTCATGTACTACGGTACCTTACCTTCGGGACGGGAGAGCCGCCTAGCTATGCTAAAGAGAGCTGTTGCTCTACTATTATTATTATTGTTAATATTACTCCTACTGTATGCGTATTTTGCTTTTATTAATTTCTCTGTCTCTCTCAAATTTCTAGCCTTTGGTGTATTACTATTATTCTGTCATTGCTCCGTTTACACACTCTTCTAGCCAGTTTTAGCCTCTTACTCTCTCCGTAGTTTTTCCATTTTCCCAATTGGATTTTCCGCCTTCTATTTTATTTTTCCTTATTAGTTTTTTTCTTTTTGTGTTTACTTTTCCTGTCTATCCCCGTATCTAGATTAGGTATCTTGCTCTACCTTTATTCTGAATTTCTATTTTTTTTGACTTCCTACTTTCAGAAGTTTAGGTTCTTTTCTGTCCAGGCTGTAAAGTACCCCAATCTGAGCATTAAAAATTTAGAACTGAAAAAAAATAAAATAATAATAATAATCATAAAGTAAGAAGGTCTAGTCACTATATATCTATGGGATGGACCCCCTTCAACCATCTGGCTACTAAATTCTTCATCCATCCATTCCTAAAATCAATTAAACTCACCCTTCCTCCTCATCCAGCTCCTCTCGTCTTCCTCCCTACGTACTTCCGCCCATTCCCTTCGCCCTCGGCTCTATTCCCGATCCTCCTCGCCGTGACGTTACCAGGCCGCGTTCCATCCTCCCTTGCGATACGTCCAGTCTAGCTTGGTTTCTTTTTTTTTTACCGGATTAGACGGAGCTCACTTCCGTGCTCCTTTCCAGGATCACCTCCTTGCCGGCTGCATTAGTCGCTCTCCGTGTCCTTGGTCGCTGGTTCTTGATCAGATCGCGCTTGTTCCCTATTACCATCATCTGCACGTCTCGCGTACTTTTTTATCTCTCGTCGCTCTCCTACCACCTGGAAAAAAGTTCCCAAGGGGAAAGGGGAAAAAGAAAACAAACGTCTTCGAACCGCATGAGTGTCCAAAGAGAATAAAAAGAAGGAGAAAAAAACAAAAGAAAAAGCGACCTGTCGACTGGGTTTAAGGACTCCACCCTTCCTCATTCTTACACGCCCATTTCTTGGTACTTAGACGTCGCATTCCTGCCCTACTCAGATCTGCCTACGCTTGCCGTGACCTACACCACCCTGTCTCGTCTCCAACCCAGTGTCAGACTTGTGCGCCTTAATAAGGATCGCACTTCCGATCTCACCTGCAGCCTGCATCAATCTGTCTGCGTCGTTACCGCCTGTTCGCTGCCGGGAATCGTTTGGGTACCTCGCTAGTCGCTTTACACGATCTATCAACACGACGCACAGTCAGAATAATAATCGAGCTCTTTTTATTTATTAATAATTTCTTTTTTGGGAGGGCCCGTCGTGTGTTTATTTAATCTTCCTGTGAGTACACTTCTCCCAGGCTTGAAACACACATCTCCCTTCAAAACATCCGCCTTCGCTTCTCTATATCTTTCCCACCGTCTTCCACTCCTTTCCAAAAAAGAAAAAGACCTTCAGCATCTGACCATGGCCATTCGCTCAGAATCTGCAATGATACTGCGAGATCTGTCAGCCTTCAACATGGGACGAGGAGCTTATGACACTACCGGAGTCAAGAAGCCGGGTGCACCACCGCCGCCGCCTTCGACCCGATGAAACCCTTGGAGACATCTGCCAACCACATGCTGCTGTTCTGCTGTTCTCTCGAGCGAAAAGTTATTTGTGACTTGCAACTGGCGCATGGCTCCTGGAGTTTGACGTGACTACTATGAAGTCGAGCTTGTAAGTTGCCTAGACACAGCATTTCCCGGGTGATCTGGTTCCCGACTAACAACGAATCATAGTTCCTGTACCACTACTATTTCCTGCTTTTACTGCGTTGTCCTTTTGCCGCCATTGGTTTCGGTTTCTACATACTTTCTAATCACGCCCTTTCGGCCGTGGACTCTTTTTTTCTTCTCACCATGGAACGACACGGCCACCACCTATTTCTTTTCAATTCTTCGATCGACCATTTTTTTTTTGCCTCCATACACCTTTAATCCGCCGACACGAACCAGCTCAGGTCTATGATCTGTTCCACCAAAAGTGATTTGTCGAGATTTGTTGTTTTCTACTTGGTCTGCTTTACTACCGGCGTTGGGAATAGACAGGATGGGGTTATTTCTTTTTTTGAGTTGGGATACATGGATTGATACCAAAGACAGATTAGAACGATGGACCTCGCGGTCAAATACCTGGATTTCATTATTTTCCTATTTCTTCCAATTTCGTCATCATTTGCTCCTTAATACAGTTTGCTGCTAAAAATTGAATCTGGATTCTTCAATGCTTCTTTATTTTCTAGAGCCAAATGAGCTTTACTCATGGGGCTGCGTTAATGTGGGCGAATGGTGTTGTGTGTACACTACTCCTGGTAACTATAAACAGGAGTTCATGATTTGGGTAATTACTACTATTACTTCTACACTGGCGTGTCACTCCCATACTGTGAAAATCGCAAACCCACCGCATCCGTACGGGGGAGAACTGAGGGAAGGATTTCGGCACCCGGACGAGACCCCGACGATGACATCTAACCGTGATTGTCTTCAGGGTTGTTTGACGGGAGCCCACAGAGAGCGCCTTCAATCTGATTTGCCGGGGGAAGGGCAGTGGCATTATCTAGGTGGATCCCTGGCCGAGAATCAAGAAGTTCGAACGGCGTGCATGTGCTTCTTTTTTGGGCAGCCACCGGGTCTGCACAAATCATGTCGTGCAACGTTGGCTCCGTGACACGACTGGATGCCATTGGGGAGGCGTTTCCAACTGTCTGGCCGGCGATCATGGGCCGTTGGAGACCTATGGGCACGTCATGCTCAGACGCCATGGCATGCTGTTGTTCTGTCGGTCTTTGTTGTTGTTGTTTACCCCGTGCCTACTTTGCGACCTATAGATATGCACCTTAAGGGAATTTCTGGCGTTGAGTTGGGCCAGATCGCTTGCCTACCAATCATGGGCGCCCTGATGGTCGGGGTTTGGAGTCTTGCTCTAGAAAGATGATCTGTCGCATTTCCCGCGATAATCAGGCCCCAATGATGGAATTACAGTTGAGAATAGGGAGGAGATACTATCTATCTTCTTCTGCGTTGGAGCCGGTTGATGTCTCGATGGGTATCGACAGCAGGTGTCACGGGTAAGCTGCTTTGTTTCAGGAGATAGTTTAGGGAGCAGCTTTGCTTTCCCATGTACGTCGGATGTATCTACAGGTCGAGTGTGGGAAATCCACTGGACAGAAGGAAAACACCAAACAGCCCTAAACCCTTCCAGCCTGTACCTCTCCGCTGTTGTCACCTGGTTTTACCCGCAGAGCCACAATTGTCTCATTCTCTGTCTGACTGCCCGTTTGTTTTTTCCCCATGGGACCAGAACCCATCGAAGTACTGACTGGTTCCTGACGAGCACCAACAAAAATAAAAAGATAATTTTTCTGTTTGGAGAATTGCGGGAACATCCCGTGACTGCCCGTCCGCCTTGGGCGCGCTAACCGAGTCAGGCATCGCGCCGTCATTCTACTTCACCCTCCGCCTCACTGCGTATCTACCTAGGCCGTAGCATCTCTCTCTCTCCCTCTCTCTCGCCGTCATTGCGCTCTCTCTCCATCACCTTTTCCCGTCCACCGCCATTTCACTCTGGTACCGGTGCGTAGTATACCTCCTTCTCATTTGTTCATTTTCTCCCTCCAATGTTCCCTCCGTCACATTACCCCTGCTCGATTCTGGCCCTTTCCTCCCGCCCCCCCTCCCTCATCCGGACTCCCTCGTGTGTCTTGCTTACGTCTTCCTTCAGGCTACTACTCCCGAGCAGTGCTCTCTGTATCCGCTCGGCCTGAGCCGCCCTTCGCGAGCTGAAATCATCCTCCAGATTGATAATCATTCCTAGTGTGGGCTTGTCCTGCAAGACGACCTGATCGCATACCATCATCGCCTTCGTTGGGCTCTCGAGCCATGTCTGAATCAACCAGCACAAATACCCCCAAGCCGAGTAGCAGCGTCAAGCTGGTACTTTTGGGTGAAGCCGCTGTGGGAAAGGTACGACCAACCTCGGCACTTTCCTTGCTTTGACCTCCGCGTGGTACCTGAGTAACCAAAGAAGAAAGAATACTGACAATGAACGCAATGGATGATTGCCCATTATAGTCCTCCCTGGTGCTGAGATTTGTCAACAACGATTTCCAAGAAAACAAAGAACCAACTATTGGAGGTAAGCTTTTCCCGACTCTGGCAGTTACAGATCACTTTCTCTGGATTGGGAAGAGAGAGAGGGAAAGGAAGAAGAAGAAGGGAAATTGTTCCCGGTTTTCTTGGTTTCCGAAAGTGGCCGTATCTCCGATGCTGATGTCATTGCCTCTATCATAGCTGCATTTCTTACCCAAAAATGTTCCCTGCCTACGCGAACGATCAAGTTCGAAATTTGGGATACCGCCGGTCAGGAGCGTTTCGCTTCGCTCGCTCCCATGTACTACCGTAACGCCCAGGCGGCGCTCGTGGTCTATGATGTTACCAAACCGTCCTCTCTCACAAAGGCTAAGCACTGGGTTGCGGAACTCCAGCGACAAGCTAGTCCCGGCATTGTGATCGCTCTTGTTGGCAACAAGCTGGATTTGACAAACGACGGGAACGAGGCGACCGGGGAGTCGCCCGCTGATGCCGAGGGCGAATCGTCTACGGCCGATGCAGATGAAACCGCCGAAGAACCTCAGGAAGCACAGGATGTCACTTCCGGCGATGCTCGGAAGGTGCCTACACGGGAAGCTAGCGCCTACGCAGAGGAAGAGGGTCTCCTGTTCTTCGAGACTAGTGCCAAGACGGGCACGAATGTCGTGGATGTCTTTACTGCGATTGCCAACGCGATCCCAGAGAGCAGCCTGAAGAGCGGACGAGCAGGTGGCGCTGGCACGGGCCAGACTAGCCTGAACAGCGGTCGTCCGGCCGAAGACTCGCGGGTCAACCTGGGGGAGCGAGGCCCGGCAACTGCAAAGGAAGGGTGTGCCTGCTAATCTCGGATTTTTTTTTTGCAGCGTGTCATGGGCTTTTGGTCGTGCTTCTTTCGTTTTTGCAATCCCCTTTTTACTGTTCAGATACAATGTCAGGTTGATTACACGGTAATGTCCTGCGGCAGTGATTCCCCGACCGTCAGGACCAGACTGACATGCAGCTTGAGCCATCTCATTTCCCGGCGTCTTGAGTGTTCTGTTCTGCTATGATATTGCATTACCTGTTTATCTTTTTCTGTTTGTTTTCGATGACTATGCAGAGTTAGTATGGCGATTAAGGGAATGGCAAAGATTTGTACAGAGAACCAGTCAGGTTCATTGCCAGTCAGCCATAATCATAGAATAAGAATTCTGCGATACAGATGCAGTATATTGTTCTATATGATAATTAGTATGATAGACAGCAAGCATTTCTCGCCATACTGCAATGTAGATGGTTAATGGTTGATGATCCGAAAAGGGCAGAGGAGTCACGGGACCAGACATCCCCTAACTAGTCCCAAACGGGACTACGGCCACCCGCTAAGCGAGAGGCCGAGCCTCCGATCCCACAGCCGACCCAAGCGCAAATTGGAGGACGTTCGAGAGATCTCCGTTCAACCACCAACCTCGACAACCAACCTCACGACAGAAGGCAGCATCCGCAGCACAGCCAGCTACCCGTCGCTCGTCTGCAATCATGGCTGCTATCAACAAGATCGCCATCAACTCGCCGTCGAGGCAGAACCCCTCCGAGCTGGAGACCGCGATCGCCGGTGCTCTCTTCGACCTCGAGAGCAACACACAGGACCTGAAGGCCACCCTCAGGCCCCTGCAGTTTGTCTCTGCCCGTGAGGTAAGGATGATTTGGTTTTTTCATACATAGCCTCCGTCCGTGTACAGATCAGAGGCGTCGAGAGTTTTTGAATCGCGGAAATTGCCAACATACGAGACGTTTTGGGGAAATATCAAATATCCATGTGGATATTGTGCGTGTGTGCGGTCCGCACCTGGATGATGTATACGTGTGCTTGGGGATTGAATACCACCAGCATCGAGAAATAGAAGAAGAAGAAAAAAAAAGAAACGAATTGAACCGTCTCAACAACCGACCGACACTCTGATCTGCTGCGCGAACTGGGGATGAGAAAATTATTTGTTTTCTCGGATTGTGCGCAATTTGATATTGACTCTACTATCACAATAGGTCGAGGTCGGCCACGGCAAGAAGGCAGTCATCATCTTCGTCCCTGTCCCTCTCCTCCAGGGCTTCCACAAGATCCAGCAGCGGTACGATTTTCCACTCCACAATCATCACCTCCACACCATATAAATCTACACCAACACCAACCCCGGAATGTGCCAGCCACATGATACCCACAACCCCCGGAGTGTTGGCAACTAAAAAAACGAAACACCAGAACCATAACTGACAATGATATCTATAGCCTGACCCGTGAGCTCGAGAAGAAGTTCTCCGACCGCCACGTTCTGTTCGTTGCTCAGCGCCGCATCCTGCCCCGCCCCAAGCGCTCCGCCAGCTCTCGTTCCAACCAGAAGCAGAAGCGTCCCCGTTCCCGCACTCTGACTGCTGTCCACGACGCCATCCTCACCGACCTCGTCTACCCCGTCGAGATCGTCGGCAAGCGTACCCGCACCAAGGAGGACGGCTCCAAGACCCTCAAGGTCATCCTGGACGAGAAGGAGCGTGGTGGTGTTGACCACCGCCTTGATGCCTACGGCGAGGTCTACCGTCGGTTGACTGGCCGTGCTGTTGTCTTTGAATTCCCCCAGGGTGGTGCCGACTACTAGAAAGGATCAAATTTTTTTTTTCCTCTTTTTTTTTCCTTTTTAATTTGACAAGTGACAAATGTGACAAGACAAGAGACTAAAATTTGATTTGACTACTTCTTCCTCAATTTTCTTCTTACTCGTCCTATTCTTCCTTTTTTCCCTCCTTTTTTCATATCTTTCGTCGACTTCCTCAAATCACGTACCATATGCATGTGGCTCGGGGGCATGCAGAACACACACAAAACATTTCAATCTACGATTTCCCCTCCCCATCTTCCCTCCCCCTCTTGTTTTGTTTCCTGCATGTTCTCCCCCGCCACCACACCCGTCAGTCACCTTCTTGCTTGCTTGCGGCTCTGTGGGTTGAGATTTTGAGACAGTGAGGTTCTGGTCAGGTTTCTTTCTTTCGGTCGGTCGGTTCTGGTACATGGTTTGTTGGGGGTTTCGGGCAAACCGGGTATTGAGGATTGAGGGGGGTTTGAAAGGAAGTCAAGTCAAGTGATTGTCGTCTTGGTTGCAATTGTCATTGTCATGTTAGCTACAAAAAAAAAAGAAAGGGAGAAGGAAATGTGATTGGTAGCTATAGGGCTAGGGGAACACCTTCAAAAGAAAATGCATTGTGATGTCGAGTGTATGATTTCTGACTTCCTTTTCCAGGTGTATTGATTTTCTGGGGAAGTAGTAGTAGTAGTAGTAGCATATTTTCATATTGAAATGTAAATGTAGCGTAGTTGGGACTCATACTACTAGTAGTCCTGGTTTGAGGTTAGCTCGTAATTAGAAGGCTTACTAGGTACTACTTACTGGCTGTCAGGCTGTTGGCTAAGCCTTATACTATTGTGGGTTCGTTGTGTGTTGATTAACCATCGTATTATCAGACGTGAACTACAATCATACCCACCAGCATTTGATACTATGGTATGCTCTGGAAATGAGAATTAGTAAAAAGAAAATACGGTATATGTATATCTAGAGAAAACAAGGTATCACCAACATCCATCACCCTCTATACAACCAATGGAACCAAACAACCATCTATCTATCTACACAATCTCCCTCACAATTCTCCCCACCCCCAACACCATCCAATACGCCAACTCCCTCTTAACCGTATCACTCCCACCCGCCCCGGCCCTTCCAACCGCCTGTTCACTATCAATCTGATTATCCGAATCCCACTCCATATGCACAAACACCGGAATCTCCAGCACATCTTCATCCGGCTGTAACTGCTGGTTGGGATCAGATGTCTGTCCGCTCCAGTCGAAACCCGGGTCAGAGTCGGACTCGTCATCGTCAGTGTTCTCATCTTGCTCGTCTAAGTCATCGGTAGGGCTCTTCTTCTTCGTCTTGTCTTTCTTGGTCTTGTTGGTGGAGGAGGGGGGTTCTTTCGCACCACCAGGTAATGTCCCTGGTACGACTTCCAACACCACGGTGGTCCAGTTCCGTCCCTTGTCCCAGACTTTCCCGGCCTCGGCGACTTTCTCGTACACGCCAAGCCCTCCGGATCGGGATCCGCGGGGGTCAGTTCCTGTGCCCGCGGCAGCAGTGGTAGTAGTGGTAGCCGAAGTACCCTGGAGGGCTTCGTCCCACACATCGCTGTTGGCGCCAATGTCGAATTGCGGACAGAGGATAGTTACTTTGGAGGCCACGCGGCCTGGGGTGACGGATGGCGTGGCGAGTGTGACGCGGACGGGATCGAACATGTGATTCTTCAGCGTGAGGAGGAGTTGGATGGGTCGGAGCGGGGAGAGAGCGTCCAGGTTCGGGTTCGTCGTGGAACTTGAGGGCGTCGGGAGAACAGTGGTAGTGGTGGTGGTGGTGGTGGCTGGGGAGGGACTGGGATTCAGCGGCCGTAACGTCGGTAAGGGAATGTAGCTGAGGGCAATCAGGCGGATGCGGAACCGCGTGGACTGTGGTTTAAGTTCGGGTTTGACAAGGATGTGCTTGCACGACTTGCATCGTTTGGATCGTTTCGTGCGAAGTAACACGGGCAGCGGGAGGAGGTCCTCTACGAACCGGGCATCAGGAGATTGGAAGCCGCGTTGTTCGATGGAGGCGAGGCCGTCCCATCCGCAGTCCGGGGAGGACATGCGTTGGATCAGCGTATCTTCGGCGTCTGGGGAGGGGATCTTGAGCCCCTCGCTGGCTGTGAGGGCTTCTCGCATGACGGGTGGTTTGGTTTTGGGCTTTTTGTTGGCTCCGCCGTAGAGGCTGCTGAGGCGGGATGAGGAGGTGTAGAGAGACATGATGCGGTTTAGGGCACCGGGGGAGGAGAAGCCGGAGCCGAAGTCCATGCCTAGGGGGTCGGTTGGGGAGGAGGATGTCGCAGAGATTTGGTTCTTGTAGAAGTTCTTGAGTGCGTGGAATCGGGCATCTGTGGTGAGAGGAGCGCTGGGCTGGTCTAGAGGAGAGTCTTCGGGCTTATTCTCTCCTGGCGGTGGGAAGTGCTCGTCGATAGAAGAGTATGTGGAGAGGGGAGATTTGAGATCCCCGAACGTCCGGGACATTTGTCTCGAGCGAGCAGGAGTGATTTCGGTCATCTTGGACAATTGAGTCCGAATGTTGGTCGGTTTATCGAACTTGATGCCAATATCCAGCGTCGACCACATGCAGTATCCGCAGGACAACACCCAGGGGCCTTGTTGGCTGGTGCCGCCTGTCACGACGTTTTCGAGGGTGTTGACGCCCAGAGGGGCGGTGCATATCGGGCAATTGAAGCAATTGCGAGCACATCTAGCAATTACCGCATTAGAACACACTTGTAAAGGCTTGAGGACGTGTATATCCTGCTCAACCTACCGATTTCCCTCACTCCGGACCATACTGCTGGGCGTCTCGAACAGGCAGTTCGGACAGTACCAGCACACAATCTCCTCGGTTATGCATCGCGGGCACTTGATCTGATGGCAATCCTCGCAGTAAAGCAGCTGCTCCGGTGGATACAGAGAGAAATTGGCGCGCGGAGACCGAGGATCGAAAGCCTGTTCATCTTCGTCGTCATCCGGGCGCAGGAGAGGTTTGGGCTGATCGGGGTTGTTGGATTTCTGCGGCGACTCCCTGGACCTCCGTTTCTTCGCCGGGTCAGGAACGGGGATGTTGGCGCAAGGACAAGATATGAAGGTGTAAGGGAAGGGGCGTGACATGTTGAAAAATTCAGTCAAGATATTGCTTATTGCATTCTGGGCGCATCATCAATAAATCAGTATGGGAGCCCGAAAACAACATCAGGGGGAAGCAGGAAGCACCAGACCTAGAACACCAGTGAATATAATCATACAGGACACAATTCAAGCTGATATCTCACTGAAATCTGCTTCCAACAAACCCATAAGACCCATCACACATTAAAAATCGTAGAGAGAACAACCCCGCGACAGGAGGACGCGACGTGGCGGGAGAAAATGCGGAGATCGATTGGATTTCTCGCCGACGTCACGTTCCGCTGCTGAACTGCCTCCAACTTTTTCCCTTCCCTCCAAACCCATCCCTCCTCTCAATCCCAGCAATTCAACTCCAATACATACTCAGAGACATCAGAATGTCTCTGTCTCACATATTCCGACCAGCACTGCGCTCCCCGCGCATCTACAACAGACGCACACCGTCCTACACATTATCACCATCATGCCCATCACGCCGCACCTACGCCAGTCAAACGCCCGGCAACCCAGTCATGGAAATCTTCAATCGAAAAACTAAGCACCTGCAAAAGGACCGCGCAGCCCGCAATGTCGAGGAGAGCCGCAAGACCGACTACATCAAAGATGAAGTAGCCATGCGGCTATGTGAACGGTTGCTGGTATACCTTCCCCCCAACCTACAACACCAGACAGATAGAGAAAGCATACTGAATGGAATACAATAGGACATCAAACGCACCTTTCCCCAAGTCCTCGATCTCGGCGCCAACAGCTGCAACATTGCCCGCGCTCTCACAATGCCCGACCCAGACCCCGACGCTCCCAACGGCAGCTCCCCGCCTCTCAGCACACGCATTGGGCAATTAACCTGCGTCGACACCTCCGAGGCTCTTCTCTACCGCGACGCAGACGAGCCTTTCAACGACCAGATCTCCTTGAAGCGACAAATTGTCCCGGATCTCGAATCCCTTCCCTTTCCGGAGAATTCCTTCGATGCGGTGCTCTCGTCGCTCTCGATCCACTGGATCAATGATCTGCCCTCGCTGCTGGCGCAAGTCAACTCCATTCTCAAGCCTGATTGTCCGTTCATTGCGGCTATGTTCGGCGGGGATACGTTGTTCGAGCTGCGGACGTCGTTGCAGTTGGCGGATTTGGAGCGGCGCGGGGGTGTCAGTCCGCATGTATCGCCGTTGGCGGATGTGAGGGATGTTGGGGGACTGTTGAATAAGGCCGGGTTTAAGATGTTGACAGTGGATGTGGAGGATATTGTGGTGGAATATCCGGATACGTTTGCGTTGATGGGCGATTTGCAGGCGATGGGGGAGAATAATGCCATCTTGCATCGGGAGTTGGGGCCCATTTCGAGAGATGTGTTGTTGGCGAATGAGGCTATTTATCGTGAGTTGCATAAGGAGGAGGGAGCTAGGGGAGTGCCGGCGACGTTCCGGTTGATTTATATGATTGGGTGGAAGGAGGGTGAGGGACAGGCGAAGCCGTTGGAGAGAGGAAGTGGACAGTTGAACTTGAAGGATTTGTTGGGTGGTGGTTCCATAGGTAATTGATCATGATCAAGTGGGCTGGTTCATGTATAGTATAGAACATGGTGCTTGTATAATATTGACGAGAAAAGGGAAAATAAAAGGGACATCTAGGATATCATCCTGACGAAGAACATGAGTACACAAAACGCACCTCCATCTTCAACATACAACAAACCAAACCACAACAACAGAGAATCAAAAGATTTAAACAGTCCTCCGATCCGTCATGACCCTAACAATGGACCCCGTCCCCGCAACCTCCACCAACTTCTCATGCCAGTTCAACAACACACTCATCTGCTGTCCGCCACCTCCCTCACCCAGATTGCGGGCCTGAATCTGCGAAAATCCCGTACTCTGCGGCGACATGCGAGGCGACTGTGCCGCGTTACTAGGAGTCGGCGCCGCCATGCCCTTGTACCTATACAACAAAGGTCATTAGCATGCACATCCACAACCACCAAAACAACCACTTCTCATCATCTAGAAAAGTAGAGGGAGCCATACAAATACTTCATCAAACAATCCGCTCTCTCCGACCCACCCTCACCGGTACACACAGCCTCCAACACGCGACTCATCTCCCCCTGACGAATACCCTGCAAGACCTCCACGACAGCTGCCAGATGCACCTCCTTCGCGCGGTCATCGCCGCCCAGCGGCGCCGTCTCGAGTACGTACCGCAGAGCTCCCTCGTTGTCGCCGCTGCGGAGGAGCTGGCGCACCTGGTTAACGACGGAGGCGGCAGCGCCGGAGGTCGTCGGGGCTGGGAGGGTAGGCGGCAGGAGAGTGTCCATGGGGAAGTTGATCGAGGACTCGGGGTCCAGGACATCGATGTTGATTGTGCGGTAGTTGAGTTGGGCCATTGTTGCTGTTGCTGTGCTGGAAGTTTAGGGGTGGGTGTATAAATTGAGTTGGGTTGTGGAAGGGTTTGTTGTGTTGTCAATTGAGGAGGTCTGGATCTGGTAGTGAATATCCCTGGTTAGTGGTTGTGGTTGTTTGGTGCTGGAGCTAGGAGGTAGGCAGCGTCATTACCAGGCGTCCGCGGGGAAAGGAGATGACGGAGGTGGTAAGGCAGAGAGATGCGGTGGGTGGCTAGGAGGGGATGGGTGTGGTGTTCCTAGCGAGATATATGAGTACAGCCTTGCTATAGTTTGCTGGGATGAATTGACAGCGCGGACTGGAAAGGACAGAAGGAATCAGGAGCTCCTGGGGAAGATGGTGGTGATGGATGAGGGTGAAGTGGCGGCGGAGAGCGAGAGTTGCTGCGGAGTGCGGGCCGGCGGGCCTGAGGCAGCCCCTGTCAGGGCCAGACTACTCAGTAAGTACTTGAAACAAAACCTCGAGAAGGATAAAAATCATCACTATCGGGTTCAACATTCTTCATCGTAAAAGGTAATATTTTGGAGATTATATTTATCTGTTGTACATATACTGTTTGTTTCGAATCTAACCAAATGCCACCAACTCCATCCACTATCTGCATACCCACGCATGCTTAATCGCTGAGTACCCATATATACAAAACTGAAAACCCGCTAATAAAACATCAAAACAAATCATCAAGATGTCGTGATAGTGATTGGAGGCACTGGAATTGATGTAACAGGAACATCCGGCGTCGTCTCTCTCTTTACCTCATGCAACGATGCTGTGCCTGCCTCCTCGTCGGGCAAGGCATCAGTGGTCATCTCTTGCTCCTCCTTCGCACCGCGCTTCACAACACGCTGGGCTGTCCTCTTTACCGGCCGCAGACAAGAGCGAATCATGGCTGCAAGATGGCCCATAGCCCGGCCAATAGGTTTGAAGATAAAGTTCATGCATCGGACGACAAAGTCGAGAGCAACCTGGCATGGCCCATCAGGGACCGTACGGAGAACAACCGCCCATGGAAGGCAGCCCAGCGCGCAGATGATGCAGATGGCCCATTGGATCCCATCGAGACGGGTCACGCCAAAAGCTTCTCCACCCACGAAGATGATCATGATTTGACCGCCGACCATGATGCAGTTGATTCCTAGAAACCAGTAGTTGCGAAACATGCCCTCGAAGATGTTGAACTTGTTGTCCAGTCGTCGGTTGTTAAATTCATTGAAGATCTGCATCCACACAAAGGTATTGAACACAATAGTGTTGAGCACCGTCTGCGGGTCTTCGGTTCCAAGTCGCGAACCAATAATGTGGTTTCCACCAAAGTAGAGCATGAAGGTGATAGCCAGCTGATAGAGGGCTTGGCCGAGAATCATTTTCCACATGATCACTGTGAATAGTGACGCGCTCTTGGGAACAGGCTTGCGGTTGAGGATCTTCTCCGTCGGCGCGTCAGTCGCTAAGGCAAGAGCTGCAAATGTGTCCATGATCAGGTTGACCCATAGCAACTGCACCGCGTTCAAGACGCTCTTGTTTTCGCTACTGTACAAAGACGAAACAAAGGTCAGGACCACGGCTGTGATGTTGACCGTGATCTGAAACTGGAGAAACTTCGCCACGGCGTCGTTAACGGCCCGGCCCCATGCGATGGCGGTGACAATCGACTTGAAATTGTCGTCCAGAAGGATGATTGAACTGGCTTCCTTAGCGACTTCTGTCCCGGCAATCCCCATGGAAAAGCCGACATCAGCTGTTCTCAGCGCCGGTCCATCATTAGTACCATCACCGGTCACGGCGACAGTCTCGCCTAATTTCTTGAGTCGTGCCACCAGAATCCGTTTATCTTCAGGTGACGAGCGAGCTAGCACTTGAAGGCGAGGAATGACTCTATCCATTTCATCATCGGAAAGCTGACGAAACTTGGGGCCTTCCATGACAATTCCATCCTCTGTCTTGATACCACATGATGAAGCTATCGCGCTGGCGGTTACGATGTTGTCACCAGTGACCATCTTCACCTGCACACCTGCCGCATGACACTTTTGGATGGCAGCGGGCACTTCAGGTCGGAGAGGATCTTGGATACCCACGACACCAATCCAGGTCATCTCACGGAAGACATCCTCGAACTTGGCAGAAGTCGGGTCATCTTCCATGCACCGGGCGTCTTTCGGGGGCCAGCTTGAGAAGTCGCGGTACACTAGTCCGATTGTCCGTAGAGACTGACCCGCGTAAGCTTCAACTGTGCTTAGAATAGCCTGTCGGTTTCCTTCGTGTAAGGCATCAATGGAGATTTGGCCGTGAGAAGAGTCTGTCTCGACCATCTGCGTCGTGCATGAGCCGACCATTATCTCAGCGGCGCCCTTGACAAGGAGACGGTAGCCCATCGTAGGTTCTCGGTAGACAACTCCCATGCACTTACGTGCAGAGTCGAAAGGAATCAATTGGACAACTTCCGCAGAGGCACGCTCTGCAGTAACGTCCAAGCCAAGATGATCTTTGGCCATTTGTAGCAGAGCAACCTCGGTCTTACTGCCGATGAATTCCTTCGACCCATCTTTCTCTTCCTCGAACGCAGTAGAGTTCAAGGCGATGCTATGAAGGATGAGGCCCCGCTGCTTGCCTGAATATTGCTTGAAAAATTCAGCAGGAGTCGAGACGTCAGAGGAACGTTCCTCGCCAGGAGTATGCTTGAAACTCTTTGAGCCCAAGGTCCCTGCCACAACAGTCATCTTGTTTTGGGTGAGTGTCCCGGTCTTGTCGGAGCAGATTACTGTTGCATTTCCCATTGTCTCGCAGGCACGGAGGACGCGAACAAGGTTGTTCTCCTTGACCATTCGAGTCGTGGCAAATGCCAGTGCCAATGTTACAGCAAGAGGCAGACCCTCTGTGGATATCAGTTAGTAAAAGTTATAAGTCTAGCACAGAGATATTACTGACCAGGGATCGCAACGACAATGACGGTGACAGCAACGATGAGAATGTCGACGAACTCCTTTCCCTTGGCCGCAGGTGTTGCGGAATTATGTGATAAATCCGCCACAAACCTAAAGAACAGAGCGAAGAACAAGATAATCGCAGCACTGGAAGCAGTTAGCCAACAATCACTACTGAAATAGAAGGAGTGCCGTTCTTACCCTGAGCCTAGCCAGCCTATCCAATTAGCAAGTCGACCCAACTTGACCTGGAGGGGTGTGGGATCATTCGATTCTTGCAAAGATAGCAAGATCCGGCCGTAGGTTGAGTACGGTCCGACACTCGTAACTAGATAGGTCCCAACTCCTTCAAGCACCTTGCTGCCCGAGATCATGAACGGGTCGAGTTTCTTCGTGGCCTTTCCGTTCATGATCAGCCGCCCGACTTCATGTCCATCAGTCTTCTTCATCTGGTCAGATTCTCCTGTAGCAGAAGACTCATCACATTTGATGCCGTGACCCGAAACGAGAACTCCATCCGCAGGAATGGAGTCGCCCGGCTCGACATGAAGAATGTCGCCGACTGTGATATCGTGTATCGATATCATAGAGACCTTGCCGGACCGGACAGCCTTGACTTCTCGGTCATTGTTCTGAAGAAGTCAGTAATGGCTTTCACTAGCAATATCGTGCATAAAGGAGAAAGGTAAGCACTTACACGCTTATTCAGCTTAGCAAACTGTCTTTCCTTCTGCCAGTCGTTTGCAGCAGTTACGATGGTGACGATCAGGATAGCCACACAAATCGCCACTCCTTCAATCCAGTCCACTCCACTACCTTCGCTCGTAGTCTCGTAGATACCTAGAGAAAGCGACACGATAGCAGCTATCGTCAACAAGATGATGATTTTGTCGTTGTAGGCTTGCCAAAATAGCTTCAAAAATCCCGTTGATTTCCGAGCCGGCAGTCTGTTCTGGCAGAACACGCCTATGCGGTCTTGAAATTGCGTACTAGACTCTGTGATCGGGGCGTTAATGTGCGAAGGAGCGGTCTCCTTGAAAGAGGCATAGTCAGGGGAAGTCGCTTCCGAAAAACTGATCGAACCCTCCAGGAGAGTCTCATCGACTGACAGACCCGATGTCAGATCTGTCCGCAGCCCCCGTTCCAACCCCTGCATGCCTCCAAGTGCCTGGAACGCAGCTAAAGATTTAGGATTCTGCATCTTGTTCAATTGTCCTGGAGAGAAGGCGAACTTATTGTCTGGCACTATGAAGTCCTGTTCGTTTCGAGGGTCGGGATTCAAGGCATCGGCCACCGAAACATCATCGTACTCCATCTTGGTCGGGGCATTAGTGGCTTCAGAGTTGGCCCTCGATCTCACAGCTGTATCTGCACTGGAGATGGTGGAGTCTGCACGCGGTCGTAACGTCTCGCCATCAAGCGACTGAGCCGACGTCCGCGTGTCACTCCGTACCCTGAGTCTGTCTGGCGAAAGAGTGGACGCCATGTCTGTGGGTGAAGAAGGTCGAATAGATGATATGCTTGTTCGTGTTGAGCCCGGTGATACAGGATGCTGCTGTTGGTAAGTGTCTGAATATATGGCTCTCCCATTAATCTCTAGTGCCATCGAACATACCTCTCTATCTGAAACCCCAAAAGGGTTCAAGAAGTCAGACTGAGGATGCTCGTCTGGGGTCTGCATTGATGCGACCGGAACGAGATCTGATTTGGCAAAGACAAAGAAACGGGCATAAATCCGGGTAAATGCAGTATCAACTTCGCAAAGTGTTGCTCCTGCTACTGTTTGGTTCTGTGCCCGAGAGACGCCCGTTATTAGTAGATCTGGTCTGGGGGCTGTGCTTCCGAAAAGGGTAGCCTAAAATTTAATAGTCTGATAGTCTCATATCGAAATTCTTCGTATCAATACTTATGCCTGGTTCGTATGCCCATGGCACTGAGAAGAGAAAATATTAATGCCAAGGGTCCTTCCAACCAGCACGGGATGGAAAAGGAAGCGGTTTCAAGGTCCGAGGAAGAGATTAGCAAGCGTTCGGCTTTTGCCATACGCCAAAACAACCATGAAGTGTGTGTGAGTTGAGTTGACCCATATGCTTGGTAGCATTACATCGCGCTGCACAGCCTCCTTCAGTCCTCCTATCATCGGCGGCGTAGGCCAAGGGGTGGAGAGAAGTATGACCCATGGTGCAACTAACGAGCGGGGGTATATACCCAAAGCGCTTTATCTTAAAGTTGAAGACGCCATGACACCTCCACTCTACCAAAGCAAGTTATATTGCTCAGTCTAGACGCCGACGGAGCTCCTGTCCATCTCCAGTGTAATCTTATCTCTCCTATGAGAAAGCAAGAAGTAACCAGGAGGGAGGGTCTACCTCCGATCACAAGCCTGCAATCACATTTCATCAACTGTAGCGAGGCGCGCGCAATCCATGGACAAATGACGCATGCTGAACTCTGAGTGGAGCGTTGCAATCAGCGCATACTCAACCCTTCCAGATGGGAAATGCCGAGAGAAAGTGGCCCTTGGAAGTTGCCGCCGGGTGAGGTATAGTTCCAGCAAATGAGTTTCTAGCGGGCGGCTGCGCCTCGTTCGTTTAGTTCGGAAGTCAGACGATTAGTCGGTCAATGAGGAGTCGCGACATGCCGTTGCCGCCAGTGATTTTAGTTGCGTTCCAGATTGCCTAGTGCGCATTGGAGATCCGGCCTTTCATTCGCCTCGAGCATTCATCACGTTGACTCTATCCTGAAGAATGTTTGTTTGTCAAGATCTCCTGTTGCACGGCCACACCTCCTGCGCCACACCTCCCACCAATTGTTCCTATTCGCCTCTTCAGTTGTTTCGCCCCCTCTGTGGCTGAGGAAATCACCGAGAGTCTGGAAATTAGATTATCTGATGTGGCGTCATGACTTCAACTGGCTGAGGCTTTGTGCATGACGAGGCTTTTGAGTGCGGCGATTAATTCATGCTGGTGCTCCGACCTGTCTCGGATGCGGAGATTGGATGCTCTGATCAGGCACTGCGGGTGTGGCTGGTGAGTGTCTAGCCTTTGCTGAGTGGACTTCAGGATGGCAAATCTTGCATCTTGCCAGCTGAGGTGGACGATTGAGTGAGGCTTAGAAGCTTGATCTGTCGGTTGATGGGGAAATGACACCACGGATGCAACAAAGCAGTGATCTGGTGGGATGAGATGAGATGAAGGTGGGTAAGTTGTGTTAGCAGGCAGCACAGTTGTTCAACATGAACAAACTGCCCGAATCAGCCTCGCCAAATATACATACGATGTGTAATTTCAGTGTTATTCAGGTAGTACCGGGTCTATTTGCTGCATATGCACTCATAAATGCGTACGTAAATTCCATACCGTATGGTAATTTAACATATAGTATTCATGTCTCTAGAAGCACATCTTCATCATCATGAGCCATCCTCAGAAGTATACTCCGCAGGCAGATGCAGTACTACAGCCTCCACAGACAGCCTCGGATCCTAATCTCGTGTTTACTCATTGCCTTGGCTTATTCGTCCACGTTAGCAAGCTCAGCATACCGATTCCCTAACCCGCAAAAGCACTGCTTGGATCGTTCAGATCCCGTATCCTCTGATCCTTTTCTACCCAACACATCCTCCATCGCCCAGGCAATACGCTCCGCTCCTAGCCTCGCTCCCTCAAGATTGGCAGCACCGGGTCCCAGACGAAGGGACCCCAACCGGCCCGTCAAGAAAAGTGGCACGTTCGATTGCCACATCAAGTCATCCGTGATGCAAGGCAATCCCTGCTTGGTTTCAATCGGATATTCACGGTTCATGCGCTGGAGCAATGGGAGCTCATTCACATCGGCCTGCATGCCTGTTGCAAAGTATATATAATCGATGCGAGGAAGTTCAGGGATCGGAGGATCTGTCGTAAGACGCCATGTGCGCGAGGCGCAGTACTCCTTGCCGCAGATGACGGTGCGTGGGTGTATAGAAAGCCGATGGGCTGCCACATGTTGCTTCAGAATCTTCTGATACCGTGGCGTGATACTGCCGCCATTACGCGCCGCTTTGATCATCTCAAGGCGTTCCTCGTCCGTGTCTGCGGACCAGAATGCTGCCTTTTCGAAGTTCTTGAACTTGCCCATCCAGTTCAATGCGAGGTCGAAGTGCTTGACTAGAAGCCATCTGGTCAGCATCCCCCACCTCTGAATGGAACATGCAGTGAGGCTGTGCAACATGCCCACTTACCTTTAAAATCCGACCTCAAAAGAAACCATACTTTGGTCACCCCTCGCCGAATGGCCATGTCCACCACTTGCGCTGACGACAGTCCGCCCCCAACAACTACCACGTTCGTCTCCTGACGTTGCTTAATCTTGGCCTTCACATTGATACTCGGAAACATGCGAATCTCCGTGCTATGACAAGCACCTTGCTCTTCCTCACCGGACAGCTTGAACGGAAGTATCTTCGTCCTCCCCGGCCCAATAGCCAGCACCACCACACGACTATAAAACCGATTGCCCTCCGCCGTAGTAACAGTAAAGATCTTGTCAGACGGCGACAATTCTGAATGATAGTCGTATGATATATCATTTACTTCGCACTGCCTGATCATCCCCGGCGCGTCCAGCCCGTACCGTGATACAATGCTCCCACAGTAATCTCCAAACAAATCCGTTGACGGCGAAAAGTAATCTTTACGATCTCTTTCATCAATCTCCACTTCCCCAACGGCCCTGATTACCCACATAGTTAGCAAACAGAATGACAGTCACTGTATGTAACGAAGGATTCACTCACTGCGCCCTCGACCTCATCTTCTTCTTCTTATGCTTACTCAACTCCTTCCCCACGCACCCCGAAATCTCCCATAAATCCCTCTCCCTTCTGACCTCCCTCGTATACGCCAACATCCCATCCCGATCCCTGGGATCCACATGAAAGAACATCGGGCTCCTCAGCTGCTCAATCTCTAATGTCTTGAACGCCCTGTTCCATCTCTCCATCCACTTGTCCCCTGAACTATCCAGTACGAGCGTAGATATGCCCCCATTCTCATCCCCACCCTTACTCCCCTCTCCCATATACATACCCTCACCAGACGAAACAGACGAAGACAACGACGGTGGAGCAGAGCCAGAGCCAGAAGAAGACGAAGACCCCCTCCGTGAATAATGGGTGTCATCATATTTTTGCCACTTCTCCGCCTTGACGCCCTTCAGTTTCCCGCGGTGCGCCTGCACCAGCGCCATTCGGCCACTGTGCTTGTTGATCCAGTGGTAGCGTTGGTGTTCGTCGTCGGTGAACATGGCGGAGGGGGTTTCTTCACGGAGGCGTGCGGCGACTGCTAGGCCGCAGGGGCCGGCGCCGATGATGAGGACATCGAGGATGTCCGGGAAGGATGTCGATGATTGTGTGGTTTTGCCTACCATGTCTGGTTGGATTGGTATGTGGTATATGTATTGTGTGGAGTTGGTGGTAGTAGAGGCTTCGCGGGAAGTAAGTATAATATAATATAGTAAATTAATTGATTGATTGATTGTTCAAGTCTGTGCAAGTAGCAGGGTTTATATTCGATAGATAGATAGGTGATATATGATGGTGGTACTCATCACTCCCCCGGGTACTTGGATCCCCAAGGTCCTTGTCGCCCAAAATGGAAAGTCGGGATCCTCATTATTGATAATGTGTTTGAGACTGGGGAAGGGGTTTGAGGACCTTGGAGGCGATTGCAGAGCATGATCTGCCAGAGTTTATATCATTGTGAGTGATTTTTGACGCTATTGATAAATTGCTCTACTAGCTACAGTATACTATGGAATAATGCTTGGTTTTAACACTTGGAAAGACATTACATTACTATAAAACAAACCCTATACAACAACAAACGTAATTAGCAGCAATGAGAAACCTGTCTCCGCTAAAATTATCGTATATTATTTGTGCCACTTTTTGGCTCTGGGTTCCGTCGTCATTGCACGGGAACGAGGAGCTCCTCCCCCTTCTCGACGATGCCACGCATCCTGAGGCCACACCCAGCCTCGCACGCGCTTTGCATCACGGCGTTCTCCAATCTGGGGCTCTGGAATCCATTTGTCTTTCTTTTCTGGTAGGATGCGCTGCCGGGTCAGAGCACCTGGGCCTCCCACGTTGAGATGGGCAGACGGTTGTGACGGCAAGGGAACCGATTTTGAAAGCATCAGCAAAAAGTACAAAGCTAGACTGGCGGTCATTGGCACGTCCAGCTCGTCGGAATCCGAAATTGGATAACTACCCAGTACGGGAGACTGACTCGCCAAGGAACTGTCGCTGGATGGAGTGGGCGAATGCGGATAGTCATAAGTACTGGAATACGGCTCTGAGGCGTGCCCACGCTGGTTGATCGCGAGCTTTGTCGGAATTGGCGCAGACAGCTCCAGGAAGCCAAAGTAAGGCACATCATCGCCCTCATCACAGCCTGCCCGCACACACACGAGCTCGATCTCGGTAAGAATGAAGCCGTAGCGGCAGGAATGTTCGCGCATGCATCGTTGCAGGTGTGCCAGGCCGTTCAGATACTCCACTCTGCGATGAGGCGCTTCGTTGCGCATTCCTGTGTTCCAACGGTCGAAGGTCTTGACAATACCAACGAGCCGTCCTCTGGTAAGGCCTGAGCTTGTTCGTTCGGTGTCTGACGCATAGTTGGCAAGAAAATGTGGCCCGCCATAGTTCTTGTTAGGTGACCCTCGCGGGATAGGAACAGCGTAAAGGGACAAGTGGTCCGGGCCTTGCGAGACTGCCAAGGCAGCATTGATACGAGGCGCATAGATGTCTCGGATGACGTTGACTAGAGCTGGCTCGCAATCTGGGGACAAATAAGAGCTCGGAAGGATATTGAGGGGCGTGAGATGTGAAGGGATTGCGGTTTTGAGAAGCTTCGGCAGACCACTGATAGAATTGAACGTGGCTAGGGAGAACGAAGTCCAGCTGCGCAGGTTCCGAATGTCCCACCAAAAGTAATCGTGCAAGCCTCGTGTCGGAATTACGTTCACGTTGCGCACGAGGTTGATTGCTTGTGTCGGGGTGGTAAGGTACGAGAGCAAAGTGGTTGACTGAGAGTTCGTCCTCTCGGTCTGGTGAACGAGGCCGATAGGAGAGCATTGTGCACTCGACGCTCGCACGTAACCGTATGGAGAGCCAGGAAGCATAAGTGGCACCTGCACCGGAGGCCACACTTTGGGATTGTATGGCTCGGCTGGCGAGTGTGGCGCATAAGGTGGATACACTATGATGTTGGGTGTGGCGGGTGTAGCTGGTGTGGTAGGGGAACTCTGAGGTTGAGAGGCGTATCTGATGACCTGTCGATATGCTGGATATCCGCATCGACTTGTTCTTGGATCTTCAACGTTGGAGGCAGATACTGATCGAGAGTGCGCGCTCGTCGCCTTGCGCTTCTGCGCCGGCGTTACACTCACGGGAGATGATAATGACGAGCCATTGCGAGTGGTATACTTCGGCGACGCCACCGCCGGGGATGCAATAGGAATGCATCCCGAGGCCTCAACAGCAACCCGATGGCTTGACCGGCGGTTGGGGGGAAGCGATAAAGAGCCAGGGGGATTGCGTGTGTTTGACAGCACTCGCCGTTGACGATGGGGTCCACTGGTAGGTGGAGGCTCAATCACAACGTCTTGAGGTCTGATCTTCGGAAGAAGAGTAGGCCCATGGTGATGCTGCGGGGGCGAATCAACTACAGGGCTGGTAGCCGACGTGATGACGGACCAGGGCGACGAGTTGTTGGAGTAAATAGAAGAATCAGAAGCGTTGCGGCTATGCCCCGTTCCGGTATATTCTTGCAGATGCAATGCAGGGGGGGTAGAGGGCCGGTAATAAGAGTACTCCACAGACATCTTGTTATATTAAGTCACCGTAGGTCTGAGACGATATATCAAAACAAGGTTGCCGACTGATAGCTTGGGGAAAGTCCAGCTTCCCAAAACGTATCAAACAGGGAATGCTCGAGTAAGAAGCTAAAGTCGAAAGAATAGAGAAGAAAGAGGTGCACTAGGCGAAAGAAGATACAATGTTGTCGAGTTCGATTTGTCTTGGTGAACGACTTCACTGAACTGTGGCATATCCAGACTGGAGAACGGTTGGATATTAAATGTTCTTCAACCTGGGGCCTATAAGTCCCTTGATCCAAAAAAAGATACAGAATCAATCGAATTGTCTGCAGGGACATGAAACAGACATGGCTCCATTGCGACAGCCAGTCGCTAACCATACTAGGTATCCATGATGGAGATGGTAGGGCCATCGACACAGATTTGTCGATAGCTGCTTGGATGTTGTGCAGAGCAAACGATCCTAGGGCAAGCGAAAGCGTTTCATCGACAGTCGCGCGTCAAAAAGTTTCTATATTTGACATCTTTGTCGCTTCTTCAGATCTGAACCAGGCTGTCGGTAGTCTATTCCGACGATGGTTCGTCCGGAATCTGCACAGGATCTATATTTGGGCAACATTGGGTGTTTCGTCTATTCTGGGTAATTGTAGCTAGATCGATGGGTTCCCGTAAAGGCGTCACGCCTGGAGCATCTATTAGTCGGCGGCAAGCAGATGTTTGGCGTAAAAAAATAAAACGCAAGTGACTGGTACCATTCCACGGCGTGTAGTGCTTGAGGGGGTGCCGTTGTAAAGTTAGCCGCCGAGGTTTGATAGCAGGGCCTGGGGGAGCCGCAGCCCACTCACCGGGCATTGGCTATTGCAGTCGAAGCTCGTAGATTGAAATCGAATACTAATCCACTGATGCGATACTCTCAATACCAAGAGGTTCTAAGAATATCCCCGCCTGGGTGTGCCGATAAATCAGAGGTCTTGAAGGTCGTCACAGTAGGCGCCGGCTATGACCCTGGACGGCGGCGTCAGGACGCCTCAGTGGCTCTTCCCTGTCGACAGCCTGCAGTGTGCTTGAACTCTCTCCAACTGGACCAATCACAGTCATCTTAGATGAACTTGGGTGCTTATTGTGTGACGAGGTTTGGCTGTAGATGGGTCAGACAGAGACTGACAGATACTCTAAACGGAGTCGGCGTGAAGTAAAACAATAGAGCGTCCTTGTAGCTCAAACTGCTGCTATTCTTGGTCATGCCTGGTTTCACGCCCACCGAAAAGTCCCTGAACCTAGCAGGATGTCTGCCTATCCGTTTTCCTGTCACTTAGGCGCTTGGGTCAACCAGTGCAACTTGCAACGGGGTGAAGGTGCAGGATGAACACGCCACTCTTTGCACCCATGTCACATGACAAGGTGTGCTACAGTAAGCAACCAACAATCCGATCGAGAAAACAGAGAAAGACTACAGACAATTATTCAAGTTGTACATCTTGATTAGCCATATTATAATCATTGTCCTTTCGTGACTCTTGATGAGTCTGGAATTATTGGTCATCGTCTTATATAATTGCATTCCAGCTCCTGTCTGGACAAGAGAAGGGTCTCCTCCCTAGGAGGATACATGAACAACGTATGAAACATTAAGAACCAATGTAAAGGAGAAAAGCAGACCCGGAAATTGGTAGGAGCATTCCGCTGCCCCCAAGCTCTATTAAGGCGAACCACAAATAAACAATGCGCATGCTGAAGGGAATCTAGTTAAACCGTCTAAGCAACCGGTCATGTCCAAAGAAGCAAGGTCGAAAGCAAGTCCATCATATGCTCATAATTCATGCCTTGACGTCGTACTTGCGGCGGAACATATCGTCCACCTCAGTCAAGTAGTAAGTACCAGGGTAGAGAGTCTCGGTGTTGCCGGAAGGCTTGAAGTTCTTCTTGAGGTGAGCATGCTCACGGAGGGCACACATCTAAGTGGACGTTAGCAACTAGAGTTCAAGGTGCGGGTCAAAGATAGGTCGTTGAAGTACTTACATCAACGTAGGACTGAGGAGGGAGAACGTTGCGGTTGCTAAGACGGTTCTTGAGATCGAGCTTCTCCACCAGGTTGGACACGTCTCCGACAATCTTCACGCTAAGCAGGGAGCTGGCAAGACCACTGCCGTAGGAGAAGAGACCGATGCGCTTGGACTCGCTAGCATCGAAGGGGACGTGAGAGATCAAGCTAGCCAGACCAGCCCAAACGGTGGCAGTGTACATGTTACCGCAAAGAGTGGCAACCTCGAGAGCGGGCTTGACACGCTCAGCGAAGCGCTTCTTGGTCAGACCCATGAAGGTCTTCTCCACGTTCTTGTCAGTGAGAGAGGTGGCGTAGTCCAAATCACGGAGCTCAGGAGCCACTTCGGCGAAAGCAGGGTGAGTGGGGTTTGTGAGGTAGTCGTTGTACAGCATACGAGCGAAGGATTTCTGCACCAGCTTGCAGGTAGGAGCATGGTAGCAGAGGTAGTCGAAGCGGTCCAAGGCAGTCTTGGAGTCGTCCTGGGCGGTGCCGTTGGTACCGTTCTGAACCTTCTCCTTCAAGGTCTTCTCACGAGCATTGTAGGCCTTGTAGCAAGCGTCGACAGCCTCAGTGTAGCATCTGAGGGAGAAGTGACCATCCACGACAGGGTACTCGCTGGTCAGGTCGGGCTTGAAGAAGTCGTAGGCGTGGGTGACGTAGGAGGCACGAAGACCGGGCTCGAACACAATAGGGGCGTCAGGACCGATCAGCATGGCGACACAGCCAGCACCACCGGTAGGGCGAGCAGCACCCTCGGCGTACAAGGCAATGTCACCGCAGACAACAACGGCATCTCTGCCATCCCAGGCAGAGGACTCGAGCCAGTTGATGCTGTTGAAAACAGCGTTGGTGCCACCGTAGCAAGCATTGACGTTGTCAACACCCTCAACGTTGGTGTTGCCGTGGGGAGCCAGAAGCTGCATCAGGACGGACTTGACGGACTTGGACTTGTCCAGCAAGGTCTCGGTACCGACTTCCAGGCGGCCAATGGAGTTGGGGTCGATGTTGTACTTGCGGAGAAGGGAGGAGAAGGTGGTCAAAGCAATGGAGTAGATGTCTGCCGGTAAGTGCACGTTAGCATTGCCACGCAATCATGACATGCGGACGATGTCTGTCATTTCCTCAAAAGCATACCTTCACGGTCATCACAGAAGCTCATCTTGGTCTGACCAAGACCAATGGTGTATTTGCCTTCGCTCACGCCATCGAATTTCTCAAGCTCGCTCTGGTCGACACACTAGAAAGCACGGGGACATATTAGAACACAGCTCAAAAAAGGAAGCAGCAGATAGTCATGGGGTGGCAAGAGGCACGAACCTGACGAGGGAAGTAGACCTCAATGGCCTTGATACCAATGTTCTGAGGACGGGCAGCCATGGTGAATGTGTAAAAGGAGGAGGGGTAAGTATTAAGCGGAAAGTGGGACAGTAGAGTTTAAGACACAAAACACTCAAGAAAGAGAGCTATTGCGGAGAGTATGATGTATGGGGGGAGGAAGGAGAATAAAAGAAAATGATTAAAAGTAAGAGGAGAAGACTTTGTTGGAGGAGAGAGAAAGAAAAAAGGAGCTTGAGAGAAGGTGAAAGAGGAGAGTATAAGTAGTGAAGCTCACGATATACTAGAGGATCCCCCCCCGAGACCAGCGGGCGAACGGTTTCCCAGGTGGTCACTGACCATCGGCCGGAGGCAAAAGAAAAAAAAAAAGCAACGAACTGGGTCGGCCCCCGTTCGTATGCAGCCAGACAATACTTACGGATCAGCTACTTTTTTAGTGTGCTTCTAGTGCGTGGCCTGGTGGGCCTGTCTGGCTCAGTCTGCAAGCTGTGGTTGGTCGGCGCCCTGGCCTGCCCTGGGGTGCCTGAGGTTGTCCCGCCGGTGTTCTCGCAGTCACCACGCCTCAGATCTATAGTATAGATGGTCTTTGGGTGATCGAAGTCACGGCGCATCATATCAACAAACTTCTTTCGACGATACACCATTTCTCCCCCATGACGGGGAGAAGAAAAGGGGTCGAAATTGTGGATGGGAAGTTTCACCGGACAGGACTCCCAACTCAGAACGATCCACCTCCTAATTTCCACAATTGTTGAGAGGGAGAAAATCTGATGGTGTCCAGGATCTGGTATACGCCGTACTCTTCATCCTATGTCCCGAAAACGGGGGAACAGGATACGGCTGCCTCCAACCACAGCTCTCACACCCAACGCATCATTGCACAACCTAGCTCCAAGTGGTCTTACCGACAGCTCATCTTGCTCCGGGTGGATGATTCTTTTTTGCCTTTTCCTTTTCACCGACTCTTGCCGCCATGTTCTGTGATATGGCATTCACCCTAACTATACACCCGCCCTCGATCAACATCGGCCCATGTTTCTCTCCCACACTGACCGATATGAACGTGAGGATTCAATCTCCACACCACCGTACTTTTTGGAGCTCACTGCTGCAATAATATTACCCTACTTACAACAATGCAGCTTAACTGCAGACACATGATGTAAACCCGCAATGTGCCCCTCTGTCCCCGGGATGCCAAGCACTTCAACACGGCAATGGGATGCGTTCCCTGGTATCCTTTGTCTCTCCCCTGCGTCCCGGCCATTGATTGCCCATGACGACAAACCTGCTTGCGAGGAAAACTCCGTCTGGACTCGGAGTATCTTTTTACGGGTTATTGTTTCGGATCAGATGGCATATCTAATAGACCACACAGGATAGATAGGCTTGTCCGATGGTCTTGCCCGATCCGTAGGCTTTGAGTGTCGCATGCCCCTCGTCTTCTCCCTCTTATCACACTTTTTTCCCCTTCCACCATGGCTCAGTTACTCACTCGAATGGACGAAGGATCGTCGTAATAGCCAGGCAAGAGTTATCAGCTGACGCCTATGGTGTGCTTGCAGTGACATCTACGTTCTAAAGCGTAAGTAGGTCAGCTAAAACTCCCGTTCTTCTACACCTGCATACGCCAGATACCAAACAAACGGGATAACGCAAGCAAGCAGTCAAGATGAACCCTTTCTGGAATAGATGTAATCCCAACCAAATCTGGTTCCGACCACATCCACCCGGTATAGCCTGACCGTGGAGTGAAACAGTGAAACAAGTTGAGGGATTAATCAATCTTATCTTGTGGAGCATTTCGGTGCCATTGCTGTAAACGAGCCTCCATCTTGCCGAGACTCTCAGGCACAAGTAGGGTCCTAGTGGGTTCAGATGCGGAAAGCGTCGAGAACAAACCCGCCATTGAAGAATATACCCGATCTTTGGCCGTGCCCCTCTGGCGGAAAATGGGCCGAGGGGCGCTCATTAGTCGTTGGCGAAAATCCCACATTGTTCATGCAGATTTCACTAAACGTAGTCAAGTACAAAGTAGACTACCTGGTGGGTGCCGATGGTAGGGGAGATCCACCATCATTCAATTGGATCAGGTCTTTTTTTTTCCTTTCGGGATTCAGAAGTAGCGCCGAGTGACATTCTTGGGGCTGCAAATTGTGTGGTCAATATCGGATCTCCATCGTCGAAGTGGGATGTGCGAGGCAAAAAAAAAAAAAAAATTAGATCCGTGTGAGGCGTTACCAACGTCTGAATTGCGTGTGCTGCAGATGCTGTGAACCGGGGTGGGAGCAAGGGACCAGGTCAAGCACTGATGTCGGCTGTTCGATTAAGTAGAGGAGTAGTAAGTCGGCATCTGCATGATCAAGAGCCTTGCAGCATTTATTTTGACGATGGGAATTGCCCAACCATACTAAAGTAGTGGAGAAGTAGTGAATAATATGTGACGCCGGAAGTTCAGATTAGATCCTGGTGGTTCACTAATGAGCTCACTGCCAAATTACTAAGTAGGTGTGTATAGTAGTATTTAGATATCACTACTATATACTAGTAGTGTTGGTAACTTGAACCAGCATGATGATGCTAGGAAACAGAAACATATATGATAGTAAGCCATCACTACCCGCTTGCTCTTTGATAGTGCTGCTCATGACCCTTTTCTCGTCTTCATACATTCTAGTAGTAGTTATACTACTACTAGTTCTAACTGTTATGACGGTTCATGTTACTACTGATACTACTAGTAGAGTACGAGTAGTACTACTATGACAATATATATTACTACTTCCCAAGTCAACGAGACTGGCAGCGTTGTCTCGGTACTTACTAGTAACGGTACTAGTATGTATGGCCAGCGTTACGGTATGTCTCCAGTTCCTACTGCTAGTTAGTCAAGTTCCTTTCTCTATTTCTATTCTCTTCAATCCATACCTCTGAATTGCTCTCATCGTGGCCAGTTGCAACCAACTCACATGGACACAATGGACGCAGGGATTGGATGATTAATCCACACACATCGATCGGTCGGGAGAAATCTGTTCCAGAACCCTTCTGCCTGCGGATGCCGAGCCGTGGCCCCGACCAACTGCGCCACGCGTAGCCTCAATGTTCCCCCCCCAAGTCAGTTCGAAGTGACGGGCGGTCCGGGGAACTGAAGTGAGTTCTCACTGCTACTACTCGAGATCTGACACGGGGATTCGACTACTGACCATCCTCGTCCCTTCTCCATCTTCAGGAACACTTCCCCCCTTTTCTTCTCCAACCCCCCTTGAGATATTCTACACTCTCTTTATAACACGCTATCCCGCCTCGTCGTTCGTTCCCGCCCCTCCGATCGGGAGCATGGCTGCATTGGCTGTCACTCCTTTCCCATCCAGATCATGATCCCGCTTAGCCCGGTATCTGTGATACTACCCAACTCGCACGGCTCTCGGGAGCCCCGTATCACCCGCCATGGGCAACGACAATAAATTCGAATATGAAGCCCTTCCAATCCCATCCTACGAAGAGGCCATCGGCGTTCGTCCAGGCTCGTCCCGATCGCACCTCGATTCTTCCGAAGAAGTGAGCGACAACACCGAACGACAAGGCTTGCTCCAACGCGGTCCCCAGACGGGTGCCCGTGGAGAGACTAGACCTCATGGATATCACCCTCCCACCGTCGAGTCCGCTCGGAATAGCCTCGATGACCTCGAGTCCGGGTCCGGATCGGATAGGGGCTCGCTCGAGGAGTTACAGCGGGAACTGGCTCAGATGGACGTGGAGGACGCTGGTCAGCAAACGTCATCTCAACGCTCTCGCCTGCGGTCTCGGTTTTCGAAGCGATTCAACGATTTGACCCGTACATTAACCTCGTTCAATCTACCGTTTCGCCGTTATTTGCCAAGATTGCCAGATTTCAGGTTTACCATCCACCTAGACGAAGCTCGGTCCGGCTTAAAACACAATGGATGCATGATCTTGTTACGTGTTTTTGGATTACTTCTGGTGGTCACCATCGTGTATATCTTCTTCATTTCGGACCTTTTCAGCATGAATAACCGTTTCATCATGGGCCAATCTTACAGCGCCGCATCCGTCGAGAACTTCGTTCAGGGTCATATCAATGAGACCAGCATTGCAGAAAACCTGAAGAAGCTGACCGCATACCCTCATATTGCCGGTACGGAAGGCAGTTTTGTTCTGGCGGAATGGGTGGCATCGGAGTTCAACAAGGCGAACTTCGACGAGGTCGAGATGGAAGAATTCCAGGTATACTTAAATTACCCCCAGCAAGACGGTCGTAGGGTAGCGATCATCGATCCTCCCGGCCTTACCTGGGAGGCTACTTTGGAGGAAGATAACGAGCAGACCTTGGTATTCCATGGCCACTCGAAGTCGGGGAACGTCACTGGTCACCTCGTCTATGCAAACTACGGCTCCCGAGAAGATTTCCAATACCTCAAAGATCAAGGAGTTGCCTTGGACGGCTCCATAGCGCTGGTCCGTTATGGTGGGTCAGAGAGCGATCGGGCCTTGAAGGTCAAAGCCGCAGAATTGGCTGGTGCAGCTGGTTGTATAATATATTCCGATCCCGCAGAGGATGGCTTTGTCCGCGGTCCCGCCTTTCCAGACGGACGCTATATGCCAGCAGACGGGACACAAAGAGGCGCCGTCAGTTTGATGTCATGGGTGGTCGGTGATGTACTCTCGCCAGGTTTTGCATCGACACCGGATGAGAAAGTGAGACTCAAGCCAGAGGATAGCCGGGGACTGACGGCTATTCCTAGCATCCCTCTCGCCTGGCGCGATGCCCAAAGGCTCTTGCAGGTGCTCAAGGGCCACGGTTCGAAGGTGCCAGCCAAGTGGGTTGGTGGTGTTCCGGATGTGAACCAGTGGTGGACCGGGGATGCATCGTCGCCCACCGTCAACCTCATGAACATCCAAGATGAGGTAGAAAGACAGCCCATATACAACGTGGTCGGAAGGATCATCGGGTTGGAGCAGCCGGAGAAAAAGATTATTGTCGGTAACCACCGAGACTCGTGGTGCTTAGGAAGTGCGGATCCAGGTAGTGGCACGGCTGTGTTTCTTGAGCTGGCTCGAGTTTTCGGGGAACTGCTGACATTTGGCTGGCGCCCACTACGCACCATCGAGTTTATTAGCTGGGATGCTGAAGAGTACAACCTCGTTGGCTCGACGGAACACGTGGAAAAGGAATTGCAAGCACTTCGTGAAAACGCATATGCCTACATCAACGTCGATGTTGGTGTAAGCGGCAAAGAATTTGACGCCGCAGGAAGTCCGCTTTTCGAGAGCGTCATAATGCAGATCCTCGGTCGCATATCGGATCCTGACAGCAATGAGACGCTCAAAGATATTTGGGAGAAGAAGAAGAAAAGACTCGGACCTCTCGGTGCCGGAAGCGACTACGTCGCTTTTCAAGACATCGCCGGAACTTCCAGTGTCGATTTTGGATTCATCGGCGAACCTTTCCCCTACCACAGTTGCTATGAGAACTGGGACTGGATGACCAAATTTGGTGACCCCGGATTTCAATATCACAAGATCCTAGGCCAGTTCTGGGGTCTGTTACTTCTCCAGCTTGCAGACAGCCCCATCCTGCCTTTCGATTTGGAGGCATATGCGGCGCACGTTGGTGGCTATATTTCTGGCCTGGAAAATTATGCCAAGTCAAGGAATGTCCCAATTGCCGATAACACACAGAACGCTGCTCGGGATACCTCTGTGACCTTCAAGCCCTTGTATGAAGCCGCGGCGAAGTTCAAGGACGATGCGTCTCATTTTCAGGAGTGGGCTAGGGTCTGGCACGATGCTGTTTGGGGAGCTGGTGGGTTTGAGAACAACGTTGTCGCTGTTCAGCGGCTGGCACATAATACGCGGATGGCTCATTTCGAAACCCATCTTCTCGATGACAGGCCTGATGGCGGCGTAAGTGATTAAACTCTGTCCCATATGGAACAAAGACTAACCACACCCGAATAGGTCCCGAATCGCACGCAATTCAAGCATGTCATCTTCGGCCCTGAACTTTGGTCCGGCTATGACCCTACTCTCTTCCCTGCTATTCGCGACAGCATCGATTCTGGCAATTGGACGCTAACCCAGGAGTGGATTGATCGGGTCTCCAATATCATCAGTGACGCGAGCGACCACCTCGTCCATAAGAACTGATCATACTGCTGCCACACGGAATAAATCCCTCCCCACTTTCTCCTCCACGATCTTTGGCCTCTATCTACCTCCTAGGCCTCCTACCGCCAAATGACGACCCTAATCTGTCATAAACGCAACGCCCGCTATAGACGCCATCTCCCGACTCTGCACAGTATACCTCCACATCTCTCGCTTCCTGTGTATCTTCCTTTCGCGCAAAAGATTCCCTTCCTTGGCATTCGTATTGTCCTCTGATAGACGGGCATTGACGAGCCCTCTTCTTTCTTACCAAGCCATATTGTCGCCATGCATTTGTGTCATGTCATGCCTATCGGATCATATATCTTCTTGTATCTAGTCACCTTGACCCCCCGCCCCCCACGGATCCGGGCCTCTTATGCGTCATCTTCTTTCTACTGTCTCTTCTATCTTCTCGTCTCTGTATCTAAATTTGGGTGTTTGTCTTGCCTCGGTGCTTGCTTTTGCACCTTGCTGTGAATCATGGTGCATTCGGAGTATATCAATTACTACCACAACTACTAGTCAATGTCAGGAATTTTTCTTTCTTCCAGTTATCTCTTCTTACCAACTCGTCAACCTCACCTACATCAACTGTTTCAACTCATGCGATTCGAAATCCGTTTGAAAAACAATCCCAATCAGCATGTACGCGTACCTAAGAAGTGAGAACCGATTCCACATGTGGCCCCCATTCATCAAGTCTCGTAGTTCCTGTATCCTGAGAAAATATACTAGGATGCATGCATCCTGTTGTCTACCTAATTAACGCCAACGTAATGAGTTCCACTAACCTCCCAGAAGAGTTACGTTGGTTGGATAAATAGTAGTATTTCTGAAAGGGTATTTTATCGCAAAGCCCCCAACTAGACCCTACCTTAGATAGTATACTCTAAGTGAGATATTTGGAGCCTGCGTCTAAACAAACACATGACAATCACACTGACTTACTTACCACCTTGTCTTCCTGATGCGTATTTCAATCATGCCAAGAAATGATCTAAAAACAAAAGACACCGAACCAGAAAGTAATAACCGGAACTCATCATGGATGCGTCATATCTCATTGAATTACGTTGATGTGTCTCTCCCGTTGTAAGCATTGCAATCCATACCGTGCCTTTTCTTTTCTTCACTTTCTTCACACAATTCAACTGTATCCTACATTGTTGCGTGCTGCATACATTGCATTGCAGCTAGCTAGCTACATCCCATTTCAGAAACGAATAAAGAAACGAAGGAAAACATAAGGATAGGATGGGCGACAATAGTAGTCATAAGAACTTGAAGGGTGGATGAGAGGAAGAGAAAAGGAACGCATCGCACACCATGGCCATGACTCCGCCGAGATGTAGATAGGAAGTAGATTGAATGACGTGGGAAAGAAAATGAAATTTCAAAGAAAGAATTCAATAAAAAGGCTATAAGATAAGAAGAAAGAGACAACCAGGCCCTCATCCCACACCCGTGCATGCGCCGTGTTATGTATTAGCCAGTCAACCCAGGGTTTTATATACAGTACATGTATGGAAGACAAGGAGGAATAAAAAGGATGGAAAGGTGACGAAGATAGAACAGAAAGGTATTAAATATGCATTATCCCGGTTTCGCCTTTTCGTGGTCGTACGCTGTATGCAATGTGGAACCAGAAAATGGTTCATTTGCATGCTCTATAAGACAGTTCGTGTAGTTTTGGGTGGAAAAATGATGTGCAAGAGATGTTGTGTGCTCGTGGTTGTATGTAGTAAGACTTTCTCTTAATGGTGAATATGAATCGAGTGGCCGGAGCCTTCGGTTTTGAATCCGAATACGGAGGGAATATCATCTCCGTCAGCGTAAGTCAGGACTGACTCATGATCAGTAAGGAGAATATACATTATATTTCCATTCCTTCTCAGGCTTCCAGTGCGCTGCTTACTTGCGGAAACTCTCAACTCCCAGCGTTGGCGTTTCAACCATGCGATCGCAGGGCACGCCTTCGTCGCGCCTCCGGGCGAAGAAGCTATCACATTCGGATACAATCTGTGCCCATTCCGCAAGAGCTCTACCTGCGTATTTACTGGCTGCGAGTTTGTCACTCATCGCAAGACTAATGTCAAGATCATTGGACTGCTTTTCCGACTCTGTGTCGTCTGTTCGGGCGTCTTGTTCGTCTGATTCGGGTGCACCTTGAGGGTCATAACTCTCATCGTCGTCTTCTCCCTCCGCCGCCGAAACGTATTCGGATGACGTCTCACAGTCATCCCGCTTGATCAGGGATTTTCGGAGCTGCAAGTGCAGCTGCGATCCCACGGGAAGACAAGGAGTGTAGAGACGCTTGTTCTTGCTAGGCCATTGAGGCCGATCCATCCACTCTAGCGAGAATTTGAACGAGTAGGGCTGGTGTGCAGTCTTGGGCCGACTCAGCTCCCCAGATTGGTTCTGGGGCCGCCAATTACCGTCCAAGCCTTTGTCTGCTGACGCTGGATTTTCAGAGCTGGCAGAATCTGACTCGTCAGAGCTGCTAGAAGACGACGCCTCACCGTTAGACTTTGAGCTAGAAGAGCCACCAAACATGGCTTTGAGGATACTCCATTTCCGTTTAGGTGCGGGTTGGTGCTCCAACGATTCCACTTTCGCAGCAGCATTGCTACTGGAGAAAGCGGATGTTTTCTCCGGTGGAGCCGGAGGAACAACACGGTCGAATGACACAAAGAAGTTCGATGGCGACAGCTGATTATCACACCTGATAATGATAATCCTCCGGCCTGGTGCTGGCGTGCACGGTGCAGAAGAAAGCGGTGTGGTGAGTTCTTCATCAGCTTTTGCCTGGAAAGCAAGATAGTATTTCCAAGAGCGCTGGAGTCGGTTCCAGAGCGTCTCGTATATCGTAGTGTCAAGAGACGTAGGCTCATCGTTGAACCTCCCCAGTCTCCAACATAATAAACGATGAAAGTAGGCGCGGACCATTGGACTCCAATGACTGAAGTAGTGGTAAAAAATCGACTCTTCTAGGAGGAATTCTAAGCAAAGATTGGCCTTCCTCTCCTCTGAAGCAGTCCACGTGCTCCAGATGGCAAAGAGAAATGAGAACACCCGGACTTCAGTGAGAGAATTGTGACTTTGCATCATTTGACGGCAGACTTGCAGCCAGAATTTCCAGTCGAACAAGTCATTCTCCATAGAATGAGAATATCGTGTGATGATGGGGATAACCTCCTCCACAAAATCACACAGTAGGAAACAAGCATTATGGTCGAACAGCGACGTCCTCTCCGCAGCTGCTCTCATGATGGTACAAAATGATTCCGCATACAGCAACCTTGCGTGGTTCGGCTCAAGCGAAGATTCTGAGAGAAAATCCCGAAGCAGGATAATCAAGCGATTCTCAGCCATCAAACGATGGCTATTCGCTGCCCCCAGGGGGAGCGCCGAGACAGCCGCATCGGTTCCTTCTATAAAATCATCGAACGTGACCGCAGCAGCCGTGTGATTGGTTTCCGGCATTTGCGGAACCGATTGCTTATAAAGAGTATCCTCAAGAACAACTAGGAGCTGCGAGTGAATCGGCAGCAAGCCTGGTGCCAGGATCCGCTTCGCCTTGTCAAGATCTGGCGGTAGAGCATCAGCGTACAGGACGTGAATGTACTTGACAAAAACGAAAAAAAGATCGGTATCCCGGCCACTCCATCGCGAAACCCACGGGCTCTGCCAAGGGATCTGAACAGTGCTCAAGGGTACGTCAGGCTTCTGCCGAAGGTATCGCACCAGAGCCGTATGGGCATGAAAAGCAAGCGTCCGTAAGGCTGCTGGAAAGTTGGAGGCAAGGTCCTGTGTCAAGGCTTTCGTACCACTACCTTTGTCGAGGTTTGACTGGCAAAGTACGCGCCGGAAAATGCTAGGAGGTGTATTCCACAGCCGCACAAGGATATCGGCAACGCCAGGACAGAAGAAGAATGCATACGCACAGGCCTTGCCACAGAATGCAACTAAGCTGGCGGGCGCATGTCGCATGGACATCCTTTCAACCACAAACGACATCTGAGACAGCAAATTCTGCGTGAAAATATTCCTTATGTTGTGATGAATAGAGTCGAGGAGAAAGTCGGAGCCTGACGAACCATCCGAACTCTCCGATATAGAAGTTGACGCATGTTTGAGAGGTTTTGGGAAATTGCTGTGCGACGGAGGAAGCGGAAAAGGAACCCTCCATTCGGGTCGTGTCATAATGCCAACGATTGCTTCCAAGTATACTGGCCTATCCGTCCCGGATATGGACTGGTTGTTCTTGCCGTTTAGCATCTCTAATAGCCCCGTCCACCATTTGTTGAGTATATTGACCCGACGATCTAGGTCTTCAGGCCTCAGATGTCTACAGGATTGATGCGACTGGTTTCGGTTCAAAAACGGCAAAAGCGCGGACCGGATGACGTTGGCTTTCAAAGCGCTGGACTTTGCCTGAAACCTGGATGAAGACTGAGTTAACCAACGTATGCATATAAGCTACTTCCTTCAGGACTCACTTCTGAAAGTCAGCCTCGAGGCCCCGGAAAACACCCCAGAGGTCATCCTTTTTTCGCGGCACGTCCACAGTTCCGGCTGGATTCGTAGTTGCCGGTGCTTTAGGCACCGGTGGTAGGACTGGCGTTGTGACATTAAGGGTTGCAGTGAGTTTTTCCAGCGAATTCTTGGCCACCAGTGATTGAGGTGAAGAACTACTGGGAGTACTGGGACTATCTGCTCGACTTTGCGTCACAACCGCGACCAGCGGGCGTCGTGGTCGTTTCTGTAAGATTGTCCGCCTGCGAGCGGGGGTAGTAGGCTCAGATTCCGCACTCCCAGTATCTGCTTGGCCGTTCGCCTTGGGTGAGGTTGTCGGCGGATTTAGGGTTTGTTCCTCTGTACGTAGAGAACGGAGCCGGGAGCTTTTCCCAGAAGGCGGGGAGCTCGACGTCCAGGGTTTTCGAGCCAAACTGACCAGCCTGCCGGACATGGAGCGGGCTTTGGAGGGGCGAGCAACGGGGGACGGTGCCCTTGTTTCCGGAACCTTGGCAGGAGGAACTGAGGTTTCTGGGCCAGCAGGATCCGACACATCCTCTGTCGATACGGTAAAGCGAGAAACAGCGATAGTTGGTTTGTTCTTAGACCGAAGCGAGGTCCGTCGTAAGATGTCTTTGCCAGCAGCCACATCCTCTTTTGACGGCGACTCCGTCTGAACAGGGTGATTTAGGTCGGAGAACGTCCTCCGCAGACCAGGCCGGCCGGCCTCGGTGGCCGCTAGGTCCGGAAGGTGGTTGTAACTAGCGGCATGGGTCAAATGGACGTGTTCGTCATCGAGAGGAGTTGCGAGCTCTGGAGAGGAAGAAGACATGGTCAAAGGATAGCCAATCCTGGCTATATATCCACGCAAAGGAAGAGCCCTAGCGAGGTGTACATCTCCTCCAGCCGCAGAAGGCTGGACAATATACTATCACTCAAACGGGCGTTGGGGAGACCAGCTCCTCCATATACAACGAAAGCCACTCCCAGAGAGATCAGACCATATGCAGACCAATCTATTCCAATAGCATTGAGTCGTCCGGTTAGCGATGCGGAGAAAGACGAGGAAGAGGCGACGACAAGGAAGGGAGGCTTGGAATGATGGCGGTGCAGGCAGGCAGGCAGGCAAAGGTAAGGCAAGCGACCGCGGCGAGCGAACACGGTAGTTCTCGACGAAGCTCGGGATAGGACTGGCTCCGAAAAGCTAATTCGGGAACTTTGGACGATGCACGGCGAACTAGGGACTGAAATGTTAGCCAATGCTGGGCAGGAGAAAAGGTAGAGCGAGCGGTTGATCGACGGACGGGCAGAGTTCCGGCGTGAGTGAATTCGAAGTATAACGGAGAAACGATCGTAAGGTTGAACGAGGGGCAGGTGGGAAAGCCGGCAGGGGCAATAGATAGTAGACAGAAGAGCGCAACAGAGCTAAGACTTGCTTGCTCCTTTCTTGTTTCTTTATAAGGGCCCAGGGAAGTGGATAGAGCGAAGGAATAATGGGGTGTGAACAAGCAAACGAATGTCGGGATCAACGAGGGAAGGGAGCAGAGCAGGAACTGAGCGGAATCGAAGGAAAGGGGAGAAAGGAGCCGCAGGATGAGATGGGGATGAACAAGCCCAGCAAGAGCCAGTGACGGCCAAAGAAAGAGAGACAGAAAGACAGAGAGGGAGAGGACATGACGAGCAGGCCGAATGGGGCAGAGCAGATGAACTGACCGGTTTCGATAATACTTCCAACTTCCTATTACATACAAGCAAACCCACTTGTGCTTCTTCTCCTGGTGGCTTCTCCTCTCTCTAACCCTTGATTTAGCCCTTCAGGAACCCGGGCAGATGGGGCTTTCCTTAGACTGGAGCAGCCTCCGTGAAGCTTGGCCCCAGCGATGGAGGGTATAATGATCTCACCAAGTGATTATTCCCCTTTGGACGACGACGACGATGATGATGATGGGGGAGGGAATGGTGACCTTGCGGGCGCGGAAAAGTAGATGACGAGAAGGAGGACTGGGACTCCTTCCACGTTTAAGATTGAGAAAGAGAAGAAAGCTGTCCTATCCTAAAGGTTTCAAGAAAAATTGCCCAAGTAGGCGGTCGCTTAGAATATCTTTCTTCTACTATTTCTTTTTCACTATTTTATTTTTTCTTTTCTTATTTTCCCTCTGCCTGCTTGTCTGGATTTTATGGCTTGATGATGTACCCCGTCCACGCATGGAGGGCAGAAGGTAAGTACACACCGTCTGGCTGGCGCTTGGGCGGTATGGTAACTTACAGTAAGTACCGGGTATGTATGTAAGCATCTCTTTTTATTACGATACCGCACTTCCCTAGTCGGAATTCGAGCGATCCGAACACCAGACTCGCCCAGAATGAAACTCCATTGTCCGTCTAGAGATGATCTGGGACGAGGGTGGTGATGCTCATATGATGAGATTGAGGGAAAAATTAATGCCTGGACCTGGTATTTGCCCCCTTTATCGTCCCCCTTCGTTTCCTACTGTATATCTCACGAACGTTGAACTGTCCGGGTGCGGTCCCTGGTGCTTAAGCCTCGTAACCAATACATGGGGAGGGGGGAAGGACTTTGCCCCATGCAAGGCTGTGAAGAAAATTCAATAATCGCGTCATGACGAATCCATTCTCCAGGCTGGACTTTTACTATGAATAAACCCACATTTGCTTAGGTTTAAGATCTAAGAAGTAGGTGCTATGGTAACAAAAGGGTTGAGAGGAGGGATGGACATTGCGACTATTGATGGAGGAAAACTGTATTTGTGACGGGTACCATACTTACTACTTACATTACTATCTACTTCCCCCATCCAATCTCGCTCAGCTCCGGGCTCCGATCCTTTTTGAGGCTGCATGCACGTCCAACAGCAGCTTGCAGGAACAGGTTGGGTACGCAGTAGAGTTTTCGATCCTCGTCCTGGTCCCCGAGTTGGGCAATGCGAAGCGTCTGTGGGAACGGTTGTGCTGACTCGTCCGAGAGGCGCAGTGGAGGGGAACATTCTCCCGTGTTATTATTAGTAGTAGTGACATGATGGTAGTTATCTATTTCGTACAGGAGGAGGGCTGGGATCTTGGCAGGACCCTGATATTAGTCCCTATTTGGTTGCCGTATGGGGTAATTGTGAAACACTGTGAGTAAAGCCGCGCGCACTCGACTTGGCATAGGAACAGGTTAGTCAGCCTGAGGCTGGTAAAAAGGAGTCAAGAGTTGATTATTTAGTACGAAGCACTTCCATGGTCTTATCAAAGTACAAATTGTGTAGAAATGTTACTATCAATCGAAGCGTGGATGATCGATATGTGGTGTGGTGTACTAACTCTGCCCCTGCTTTGTAAGGAAAGTAAATAGTCATCTCTGGGTGACTTGGCCTTTCACCGTCCGCGCCGTAACTTACCATTCATTGTTTGTTTAGTACCACCGAATATACTTGGATCGGATCCCCAGCAGTACCACCGCAACTCAAAACCTTCCCCTCCAGCATCCTCTTGGAATAGTCAGGTCGCTAATCAAATCTTAATGAATTCCTGCCAATTCAATCCTCCGAAAGGAATGTTGTACAGTTATAAGCGGTCCACCTGGAGACTCCCGCTTTCATTCCATTTGACCAACGTCATCCTGTTGATAACTGGGGGATGAAGTGGCTCAGCCAGCCATTTCATCCCTGCCACCATTTCCTGGTCTTGTCAAGATTCCTGGAGTGTGAGAACTACCTTGACTGACAGGCCATCGATCGCTCGATCACCCCATAGATCGATCCTGCAGGTATGGACGTGTGAGCCCCATGTGTTGACAGAAACCCGACTGCAACAACCTCATAGTGTGATATCGTAGACAGACAGACAGACAGACAGACAGATCGAAACAGATTATCGTATCTGACTTTCAGTCAAAGGGCTGAGTTCTGATAGTGTAGCGGTCTGGGAAAGCAGTCCTGGCTGGAGCTGTCATATCTCACGCTTCACACCCACTGTAGAACAACTAACGCTAACTCCCCTGCATCCCCTTCCAATCGACAGATCTTACCAACACACTACTAGCAACGATGATTCGTATTGCATGTTGTTTTTTAGCCCGATGAAGAAGGACACGTTATGATAGTCTCTCAGCCCGAAGTAAGGTAGATGCATTTGCATGCCCTTGGGAAGATCAAAAGATGCCCTGCCCTTCCGGTCACCGGCGCCCATGTGCACTAGACAATGACCAAATGTACCAGATGAATTCACGACTTTCACACGTCGCACACCAAGGTCATCATTGCAGGAGGCGAATCCCGATTTGTGTGGCTGTAACATGTCCGCTGTACTCCGAATAACGTTCCCAAATGGTGTGCTGGGATCAATCTGCCACTTATCAATCTGAAGAGGTTCGGACGGTCGGATATATCAAACCCGCCCGCGCTACGGTCGCCTGAGGCCAATTTCTGCGCTCGGGGTACCCGCTTTGGGCCAAACGTTGAGTACTACTGCTACGAAGTACTCCCACTCGCTTTCTTGAACAACCACCCTGCCGGATTGTGTTCCGAAAGGATGCAAAACATACTTGACTAGAAGAGCTTGAGGGAAAAAAAGAAAATTCATGTGCTCAAAGTAGGTTTAATTTACAGAAGTTACTCCAGGACTTGACCAGCGGAGGATATCATGTTAAGTCCATCCCATTGTCTATAAGCCCCGACTCTCCTCTATCGTTGTCGGTGAAACAACAGATACCTAGTGAGCAGCGTGGGCCTCCTCCTCCGGTTCCTCCTCGAACCAGCTCTCCTCAACGGGAGCGGCCTCACCGGCGGCGGCCTGGCCCTCAACCTCGACCTCCTGGCTCTCGTAGGACTTCAGCTCATTGGCGAGGTTGGCCTCCTCGGGGGACTGGGGAGCGGCGGGAGGAGCGAACTTCTGGACATGAGCGTCGGCGTCACCGGGCTTGACGGGGGTGGGCTTGTAGGCACGGAGTTCGCGGAGGTAGAGCTCCTGGACAGGGTCGGCTGCAAGACGTTAGAAACCGTAGATGCCTCATATGCAAGACTGATTTGCCAAACACATGTGGCATTCTCGATGGGAATTGATTGCACTTTGTATGATAGAGGGTCACATACCCTGACGGACAGCCGAGGTCAGGAAAGTGCGGCGAGAAACAGAAACCTGTTGCCGAGAGACGCGGGTGAAGAGAGAGCGCTACCAAACAGGGTCAGCCACCATGTCACCCAGTTGAGTTGGGGGGCAAATCGTAGGTGTATCGTAGTCTTACCGACGCTCTGAGAGTCTGGGACATCATCGCGGCGGGGTGGTAGATGAGGGGGGTTGGAGGTAGGTGGGTTTCTGCGAGGAGAGCAAGTGCTGATTGAAGCCGATGTTGGAAGTTCGACGTTTGTTCGGGAGCCTTCGGCTTGGCGGCTGACTCAGCAGGACGGCTGCGAAGTCCAAGTCAGGTGCATCTCCAGGTTGGATTTGTCCGCTTCGCCCCTCAACCTCAATTCTCTCGCTCTCTCTTCCTTCCCTCTCTTCTCTCTCGTTGTTCTTTGTTCCCCCTCCCTTCCTAATTTCCCAGCCGCCTCTTCCACAAGGCCTTCCTTGTCTGCTCTGCGACACTTTTTCGTGATACAACCCTCACGGAGAGACCTTGACTGGTTCCATCGCGGTCGGGCAAGTTTGGCTTCGAGGTTTCGGGGAATACGCTGGAGAAGGAGATCACCGAGTACTTCAGTGCTTTACTCTGGGAACTTTGGCAGGACCAAGAGTCCTTCACCTGCCCGGAAAGGTAAAGCGCTAGCTTATAGAACCTGATCCCCTCCTTTGAGGACAAACTGCATGCCGGTGACTACCGGTTTACCTTCACCGTTGTCATTCATCATGTAGTTTTCACTCGGGAATCTCATGCTTCGTCTCCCATTGGAGTTGTTGTTCAGATATGCTTGGGGCATTCAGGCTAACATCAGTACAAAGGCAGTGACGTGGAGACGTAATTGCAAACCAGTTTGAGCGATTCGCGCCGCTGCTGTCCCATCTTTTCTCGCCGCTACACTGTGAGCACGCCGAATCACAGTCTTTTCAACAGACTTTGGACGTGAGCCTCACCTTGCCACTCGTAAGCCGTTGCACTCGCAGCTCCGAGTTTTTCGATCACTTGCGCGAAAATCGCACCCTTGAATCAGAACACGATACATCCAAGTCTTGCCACGCTGCCTCTGAATATGGCTGCTGTTTCCCCTGCTGCCGCTAGGGCCGAGCCAGGCCAATGGAAGAAGAACCTCTCAGCCCACGTCATTTGCCCCGAGTGCAAAGAGGTTCCCCCGAATCTGGAGTTCCCTGGCTCTCACGAAACTGTTTGCGGCTCATGTGGTCTGGTTCTCGCTGATCGGGAGATTGACATGCACTCAGAATGGCGTACATTCTCCAATGACGATCAGAACAACGACGACCCTTCTCGTGTTGGAGATGCCATGAACCCGCTTCTCAACGGTGATCAACTAGAGACCCAGATTGCTAGTGGTGGGTCGGGCCGCGTTCGCGACCTTTACCGTGCTCAGAACAAACAATCGAGTGAAAAGGCAAACAAGGCTCTTCTGGCAGCCTACAAGGAAATTGGTGCTCTTTGCGATGGTTTTAACATTCAGAAGAACGTGGCAGACACAGCGAAGTATCTCTTCAAGATTGTGGACGATGCCAAGGCATTCAAGGGAAAGTCCCAGGATGTGATCATTGCAGGCTGTATATTTATCGCCTGTCGCCAGTGCAAGGTGCCACGTACCTTCACTGAGATCTTCGCGGTGACCAAGGTCACAAGGAAGGAAATTGGGCGTATCTACAAAGCTCTGGAGAAGTTTTTCACTGCACAGAACCTCGAGCGGATCAATGCCGTGGTCTCCAGCGGAGGTGTCCCTGATCCCAACGACACATACACCGCCACTACTTCCACCAAGCCTAGTGACCTTTGCAACCGTTTCTGTAACCTTCTGGATCTGCCCTTCCAGGTTACCAGCGTCTCCTCTGCTTTATCCGATCGCGTGACAACGATGGGAGATTTGGCCGGACGTTCTCCCCTGTCCATCGTGGCAGCCTGCATCTACATGGCATCGTACCTGATGGGACACGGCAAGAGCGCCAAGGAGATATCCCAGGTGGCCCATGTCAGCGATGGTACGATCCGCGGTGCTTACAAGCAGCTATATGCTGAAAGAGAGCGCCTCATCGATCCCGAGTGGATCAAAGATGGGAAGGGTGACCTGAAGAACCTACCTAACAGTTAAATGGGCTGGACCTGGCCCCATCTCAAAAGCAGTTTGACTACCTGACATTTGCCGGAATAGCTGCTCTTGCTTCACACCCAACTCACTAGTCAAACATCGCTACTAAGCCACTGAGTATAAAAATGATACCCCAAATCACCTAGAGATATACAAAGAAGAGAGAGAAGTACCAAAAACAAAAACCACATATAATCCAAACCATTTCATACCGTTGCTTCACCATATCAAACCAAGAATGACAATTTGCGAGACGAGGACTCGGTAGTATACAAACGAATGAGAACAAACCAAATAGGGAAATTGAAACCTGAAACTCGAAAATAGCTGGTTCTCAAACCCACGCGCCGTCATATTTTTTTTAATATACCATCTTCCAGTTCTGTCCACCCATTCCGGAGCGATTTCCAAAAGCAAGCCCCGATGGACAGACACATCTTTCCTTTTCTTTCAGTTCTCACTTGAATTTGCCAAACTTTCCCAAGTTCATTTATTTATTCATTTGCTCCGTCTTTTAGCCTTCATTGTGGGTAATTAACCCAGACATAATGAATTAGCTTAGTAGCATGCATGTCATGTATGCATCATCTCTATTCAATCAATCAATTACAGTCATTATTACTAGCATCTATAATATGCAATAGATAATAATGTAAACCGATGACTCTTAGTATTTCCCGGGAAAGAAAAATAAAAACCTATTCTCCCTATCTCATCTCTGGAGTATTATTATAGTGATCAGTAAGCGAAAAATGATTGAACTTCGGCTCAGTGAAGGATGATAATTAGTAGAAGGTACCAAGGGGCAGGCGCAATGTGTATGTGATCGCCCTTCACACAAATATCCAAAAGAATGATGTACGATGGATGGAAGATACGAATAGAAACGGTTGGAAGTGGGCACTCCAGCGAAGCTGGCTGATTGGCTGGCTAGCCGTACTTACGTTCTGTCGACTGGCGGTGGTCGTATGTTGTTGTCGTTGTTGGTGCTCTATAGCTACTGCACAGAGGTATGGTAGTACTATGCGTGTATGTGCTATCGAGGGAATGAAACAAGACAGTGGGGTGCACGAGTGTCTCAAGGAGTAAAGGAAAAGAAAAAGGAAAGAGAAATCAACATGTAGAATCAGATAACGGTCAATAGCCGGTACTTCACTGGATCTCGCCAATGTCACCTTCCGAAGGCCGTTTGCCGTCCGCAGAGGCGGCTAGGGTTTCGGCGACGTTTTCGACGTCTTGCTCAGGGGATGAGGTTTCTTTGGCAATGGGAACATCCTCCTTGACCACGGGTTCTACAGCGGGGCTTGGTTCAGCCGCACTGTCGGTGGTTGTTGGGATTGAGTGGGCAGCCTCGGTGAATGTAGGTTCCTTGGACTCGGTGACTGTCGTGTCCTCTGGTGAAGCTGGGGCTTGTTCTTCCTTCGCCGGTAATGGCTGCGGATCGACAGATTCACCGGCGGTGTTCTTTGCAATCGCTGGGGCCATGGTATCGGGCTTGGTATCAGGAGCAGCAGGGTTGACTTCAGATCCAACGACCAAGTTACCGTCTTCACCAACTTGCCAGACATTCCACGTTGTGGTGATCTTGACCTCAGGAATGGTGGGTAACCTCGTGCTGGCTTTCTCAACGGCAGGCTTTCTCCGCGCAGGTCCACGAGCACGACCCTTCCGAGCATCACTCAAAGGTTGCTTCTCTACTGGGGCGGCCTCTTCCTCTTTCTTTTTCTCCTGAGGCTTGGGAGGGGCCTGCGGGCCAAGCTGCAGCCGTGAGTTCAGATCCGACAGGAATCCTGCCTTCAAAGCAGCAATCTTGCTACCGCCAGGACGCGCTGGCACGGCCGGTTTGGGTTTGGGGGCTGCATCCTTTGACTCTTCGGGACTTGCACGAGAGATAGGCTTGGCTGGACGGGCTGGAATTTGAGGCTTGGGTCTATCCGGGATGACTGGTGGTTGACGCTTTTCAGTAGGGGAAGTGACCGGCTTCGTTGACGCATCCACTGCTGGGGCTTGCTGCGGACGTTTCTGAGGGCGTAGTGGAATGCTTGGCTTTGAGGGAACTTCTGGGCTTTTGACCTCTTCCTCTGACGGCTCTATGGTCGTCACTAGTGTATGGCTTTCAGGCGCATCCTCCCAGATGTCACGGCTGGGAAATCTTTGCTTGGCCACTTCCGGTCGAGCAGGAGGCTTCTCGTCATGCTCTTCGGATTCCAAGATCTGCGTCGCGACCTGATGGGGATCCAAATGACTCGCGTGGCTCCGACGGAACGACTCTTGTTCAGGAGTCTCGAACGCCTCCTGCTTGGGGCCCTCTGGGGTAGACACCGTGGCGTGCAGCTGCAGACTGTTAGGCGAATCTTCCCAGATATCCTGGCTAGGGAACCGGTGCTTGAGCTCCGGACGCTGCTTAAAGCGCTCTGCAGTTGAGACAGTCTTCTTGTCCTTCGCATCATCCTCAGGGAACAGGGGCTCATATTCTTCAACATCTTCAAGAGGGGTGTAGACGCCTCCGTGCTCTTCGCGCGAGTCATATCGTGTCAAAGCAGGCATGCTATTCTGTACACTAGCAGCCCGGCTGTTAGACCTGCTGTGCGTGACACTAGGGGTGTGACTTCTGCTTTCATAATCGACACTACCACTCCTTTCGAACGAAGGCGAGACAGCAGGATGCTGGTAAGCCGACTCGGGACGCACTTCGTCAGCAGCCAATATGGGCTCGTCGTCTTCATTGCCATCAGCGACGCCGCGGTTGAGCTCTTCCGGGTCCGGAATTTGAGCAAAGCCATCGGGGTGGTGCAAGTGGTGATACGGCTCGTCAACATGGATCACTCGAGGTGCTTCTGACTTCTCGCCTGCATCCTTCTCCACCGCGTCTTCTCCTTGTGCCTGAGACTCTGTGGCTGGTAAGCTTGACTTGCGGAGTGGGGACTCAAACGCCGGACGAGAATCGCGGCGCGACTCGGGAGGCGGCGATGACAAGCGATGCGTATACTCGTCAGAGGCAATATAACCGACTTCCTCTTCTGGAGTTCCCACCACAGCAGGCGAGGTGCCTGGATATTATCATCAGCACTATCGTTCTGTCTATAAATGTGTATTATTGGATAACGTACCGAGTCCAGAGCCAGTGACGGCAGAACCTCGAACAATCTTGTTCAGGTCGTCGCTGCTCAAAGCCCAATCTGGTCTAGGCGTGCCAACACCGGGACCATATTGGCCTTGTTCTTCCTTGACATATTCTTCAGGGTGCTTCTCGTACCACGCCTTTTCGAACTTGTCGTTCGCGGGTACACCGTGCCCATGCAGGCCATAACTTCCGGGTGGCAGAGAGGCCTCACGACCACTACGGCTTCTGTTGTGACTCCGACCTGGACGTTGCTGCTGGTGCTCCACGACGTATGGACTTGGGGACGGAGCCTGGACATCGCCCGCGTTGGGGTACATGGGGACTCTCTGCCCAATCTCCGGGATCCCATGTTCGTCACCGTGGAGTGACTGTCGGCGATCTGCGGACGCGGTGGAAGATTCAGCGCGTGAGCCACTAGCCCGCGAATGCGATGAGCGAGTGGGCCTCTCGGCATGATCATCATGAAGAGGAGACCCGGCACGGCCCAGACCGGCTGCAGCAGCTTGACGGGAATCTGTACGTGTGACAGCCTGCACCTTGGCCTTGGCACTGGAGGAGGGTAAAGATGGCCTTGGCGCATGGAGCTTGAGATCGCTTCCCACGTTGCGTGTTTCCGCGGGGGTCGACTGGTGGGTGTCGGAGACGTTGCCAACATCCAAATCTTCGTACTCGATACCCTCTTCACCCAAAGAGGGAATTGTGACACTTGGCGGACGAGGAGGCAGATCGGTCGAGGGGGTACGCTTCATACCCGAACCATTGGGCAGGTCGTTCAAGGGAGAAGGTGCATAGCTATCGCGGTAGGGAGACACAGAGCGCTCAATGCGGTGAGTAGGACGAGGAGGGATCCTGGGCATGTCTGCTGAGGGAGGTGCAAGGCCTTGTTGAGGGGATCTTGACGGTCGGGGAGGGATGACTGGGGCTGTTTGACTCGACATGATTGTCTGGTTGGTCTGATAAATATGGTTTCGGTATGTACTGGAAATCGATTCTAACAATCATCAGTCTCATCGGAGCATTGAAGCCGAGCAATGAACAAGTGTCACATGAGCCTTTGAATCTCGATGGCGGGGAAGTGATCAGAGTTGGGTTTGAATTGGAGCTAGCACAGGGCAGCTGTGCATACATAGGTCACGGAAACAGGACAGGATGCAGGGGCGGTGTTCAATGTGGAGGGACGTGCTCCCAGAGGAAAGATGGAAGAGAGCACTATCTAGCGAGTAGGGGAGCTAGCAGAGGAGCTGCAGAAGAGGGCACGAGGCGAACTCTGGCGCAGGGATTGTACATATGTAGTCGGAAGCAGGTTGATAAGATAGGTGCCATGCGAAGCCGCTCACATTCTTTGTTGTCTTGGCTTGTCCAGCAGACTTTCTGAAGGCGGAGAGGAAGCCGTTTCAAGAAGTTTGGAACGATAGAGAAAGGACAACATTGCAATGACTGATAAGGGACATGAAATTGATTCGCTTACCTGGAAAGGATAACTAGTGTTGACGCAATGATGGAAGGAGGACTCAGCTGGAGCTCTAGAATGGGGGGTGGAGGGAGGAACGGCGGTGGGGAAAGTCAATTCTGGGAGAATCCAGCAGATGAATTATGAATATGATGCTGAGACAAGATGGAAATACACGAGAGAATGTGTCCGAGAAGGGGGTGGGGAAAATGAGGAGAACAGTGAAGTAGTAGAAACAGTAGCAAGTAGGAGGAGGAGGAGCAGCAGCAGCTTGGCAGCAGAAGACGGTCAGGCCTGCAAGATAACTACCAAGTAACGAAGTAACTATGGGGATGATGTATGACTCTTGATTCCCGCAAAGTGGCCGTAACAGCCAGTCTAACCGCTTCTTTCCTGCCACGGCCCACCGCCCCGTCGCGTGACGTGCTCTGACGGCATGAGACCGCCCCTATCCCCTCCTGGAAACCGTATGGTGACCGTATCTGGGCTGTGAGCCAACCGGCGCTGTTGGTTGCAATTACATAGCATCTAGAAGTATTGTTGAGGCGGTGGCAGAGGACCCCGCTGGGATCAGGAGTCATTTTTAGGTTTCCCAATTTTTTCTTTCTGTATCACCGTGTATTGTTCTTTCTCTTTTTGAGACACGTTCCTCCAAACCCTTGAGGGTCATCATATCATACCTCTGCATGGGATATTCAGATTCGTGTTAATCATTCAGATGAATACAAAGTAGTCAGGATAGCTAGATAGATAGGTGGGGAGTACATACAAATTTATTCGTCTTCCAGACATCCTTGTTCAGCTGACGATAACCCACCAATAATACCTAATTAAACAACAAATCCCAAGACTCATTGGGACTTGCCCTATGCATGAATGACAGTAATGGATAGGTATGATTCGGGGATGTTTTCTTTTTTACTTTTTCTGTTTTTCTCTTTCTATTTTCGTGGCCTTCTGCATTGCATCATTTGAGGCATTTTCCTCTGGTATGCATTGTGTTCAACCTTCCAAGAGCAGACTAAAGTTGCCAGGGCGTCTTTTACAGGCCTAGACGCCTACTAGGTACCCTAGTAACATCGACGATAACACATTAGCGTTTCGTGATACTACGAATTAGCGTCTATGAAAAGGTCAGCTCAGACCCCAAAGGCAAGGCCGTCGCCCCCCGCCTTGCACGACGCAGAAATTCGGTATCAAATTGGCGGATTACGGTTGATGATCTGTGGCCGATCCATTCTTGAAATCCCCCGTTCGCTCTAAGAATAGGAGAATTTAAATCCCTCCCCTATTTTCTTTCCCGCTACTTTGTAAGAAGATACCATGAATGGGTGCGGGGAGAAACATTCCAATACTGGTAGGGAACATACAGCTGTCCATGGTGAACCCCCCTCTGCTGCGTCAGGGACCACTTTAATCCCCCTCTCCTTCATGTTGGGAAAATGAGTCGGGCTAGACCATAGTCCAGATGTAATCCCAGCCACAGCGCCACGAAGGGGGATTTCTCCCAGTTGCTACCGTTGTACGGGTACAGTACAGAGTTCTACGGATGGACAATACTCCAAACTTTGGGAGACGGGGTATACTAGCAGTCTAGCGATGCAAAAAATGGTCACCTTAACCAATGTTCATTCAAATGCATAATTTTGCTATCTTCTGTGCAATTGCAATCTCCAAATACTTCAGTATGGCGGTGCAGAATTGCTACCCGGACTGATTGACTGGTGGCACAACAGGTGTATATGTGTTGGTTTCCCGTCCAATACCGAGTTACTCCATACGAGGCTGCATGCTGCTATGCATGCATATATACTTCAAACTTCTAAGGATCAAATATCAGGTAGGCCCGTTAACTTATAGGGTGTTTCGAAGTCATTGTGAGAACGGAATAGATACGGAGCATATGCAGCATAGTATAAGTCGAATAGTCCGTGTAGACTTTCGTGAGTATTCTGGTACTACTATGTGTCCATCCTTGGTGGCAAGTTTGTGGCTGTACTTGGCGCACTCTCCCTGTCCTTATCAGATCACGAAAGAGCATCTATAGAACAACAACACATACTATTGATATCATAAGAAACTCTTGCGTTATTTGCCTAAGTTGGTATAGTTATTAAATACCTCCAAGAGTCAATTTGCCTACTCATGCGTTCAACAAGAACTCGTGATTCATAGACAGATATAGTAGTCAATGATGATCTTTCCTACTTATCTACGGAGGATTAGATTGTGGCTGACAACCTTAAACCTTACTACCCTGTGTGCTGGTTCATGATGCCGTAAAGAGGCCTCAAAGGCATCGGGCAAGCCTGACTGCGGGTGATACCCCTTACTTACATGATAGACGGGTCTCTAGAAAGACTCGTGGTATCCAACAAAAATCACAGTAAGACTCGATTATGCAGCATTATAGGGGGTTGGGAGGAGAAGGGTGACTCTTCCCCTAGACGATTGGCCTTAAAAGATGAAACCCATACCTTAGAAGCTAGCTAGTAACTTTTAGTTAGAGGGAAAAAAAAGTAAGGGCAAGTTGGTATGGCCACAGGATGGAACAGCTGTCTTTCCCATTATGAGGGTTTGCGTGCAGTTGTAACGCAATCGACATAGAAAGCCAGCCACGAGAAGCGGTGCTAAGCTGTACGAATGAAGAAATTCTTCCTTGCCGGAAGATACTTAGGCAGTATATGATGAACGCCACCAAAAACAAGCAAGGTTTTCTACAACCAGAGGAAAGTTGCTGGTCGGCGGTAAGGAGAGAAGAGAATAAGTAGATGGGCTTCTGGAGGGTGGAAGGGAGGCCGGCGGGCGCCCTTGACGTGTTTGGCGTAAGAATTTATTGGTGCGCTGTCCCGGAAATCTTATCCTACCGGCAAGACCAGCTATCACTGGCTCCGTCCTGCCTTGACAGGTTCGCCCCAAAGCAGGCGGACTGCCAGGTCTCCGGGTTCAGTCTCCATGACTCGTAACTGTCGTCCACTGGCTCACGCCACTTTCGTCTCCATTCAATGCCTATATCTATTCCATCATCTCTGCTTTGAGATTCTCATCTGAGTAGATTCTTGCCATCTCCTACTGACAATTTATCGTGGTCATTCAGAACATATGCTGCTTAATTTTCCAGGAAACACACATTAACGCTGCTGAGGCCACCCCCCCTCCGTGGTACAGGATCTGAACTTCCTTGATCATGCCTTCCGATTGAACCTGTTCTTTGCGACTTTCATCCACAATCCATTTCATATGACATCTCTATATGACTCGATGCAAAACAATAAGGAAGTAACAATGCCCGCTTCGGCCAATAATGCTATGTCCCGGACTCACAGCCATTGTGAAGTATCCTGCCCCCTGTGATCCAGTACAGCAACGGCTTCCGGGGGCAACGTGAGTCTCGAGGAGTGAACAATGTTCTCTAGATTGCGAAGCATCTCCTTGGCTAACGCGAATCTTTTGCTGAAAGCCACCAGAAACCGACACAATTCCACGAACGCATCCTTAGAATCGTCCTCGTTCAAGGCGCCTAAGAAAACAAGGAGACTACTATGGGTGGGCTCGAGTATCTGCCTGGGTATCTGCCGCAACCCATAGGACTCATGGTACGAGCGGAGGCAATGGACAACTTGCTTCGCCGATCGAAGCTGGTATGACCTGGCTTGCTCAAATTCCGATGGATGGGAGGTTGGTCCGAAATGTTGGTGCTCTAGGAAAAATTGGAACACTGTTATGATCGTATGGTGATACCCTATACTAAACTCATAGTCAGAAACGGTGTGCATCTCTCGCTCTGTGGAGCTCATCTTCCTTACTACAGGTATAAGATCTGTGGTGGTTTCTCATCGTCGGTTTCGATGTCGTTCGGAAGACTGTCAAGCCATCGTTGCAAGCGAACGCATTTCTTATTTGCCGCTATCCACAATTCGCCAATTGCCATGTCAATCCCTTTGTCGAACAGCAGATCCGGTATGTCCGCGACAATCTCGGTCAAATCGATCAATTTGGTCATGACAAATCGTAGATATGCCGGTTTTTTAATGTGGTCGACTTCATTGAAGCGAGGATACGGTGTCCACATGATTTTATCATCGAGTGCAGTTTGGGGATAAGGCTTGTATTTCGGTGGCTTCAACTCTGCAATCTTGCGACTATGCAAGGACATTTGCCTGCAGGATAAAGACGGTTAGTTAGGCCGATTTACGTCGGGATACAGCCATACGAGTTCAAGATAAAGAGACCCCAAGCGGTGATTGCACAGGCATGCTGCAGTCTAAGAGACATCTTCTCCCACTGGCGGTGTCTCGTCCTCGGAGACGCGAACATGCCAAAGTCCTGTGCGAGCTGTACAGCTTGCCTGAGCATCAGCCAGCTTAAATCGTCTTTACCTCGGAATTTCAAACTTCAACTAGTCAGCGTCTGTCTAGATTTGGTTGTGTAAAAAAAAGGAAAGGGGTTTCTTTGCAAAAGCCATACAAACGACTCATTAGGGCCACAGCTTGAATATTGGCCAGAGAAGCGCGGCCTTCCTCCGCGTTCCACAATCGCTCTGCTTCCGCATAAAAATGCTCTCCCCGTGACGTCTCATCGTCAGGTATAGCGAAAGCCTCTGGAAAGTCGGAATATATCTTGTCGTGGTCAGAATAGCCACTCGAAAGAAGGATGGGAGTAACACACACTTGCCACCGCTAATATACTATTAACAAGCAGCGGGGTGCAGCAATTCGGGTCGGTTTCTTTGGTAGACATATGTTCCAGGAACATCTCTTGATCCAAGACCTGCAATAATGGATGGTCCCAAGTGAAGTATAGCGATATTAGGTGCGAAACGATATGGTCATCCTTAGTCACAGCTGTCCAAGGTCCGGAAGGTACTTGAAACAAGGGACTATCACATAGCTTCTCCACTGTTATCCGCAAGTGGGCATCGACGACTGGGCGCTCGTGCTGTGATGGGATATCTTCCGCGGGTCCGACGCTTTTAGAGTGCTCTGAACTTGCATCACTGAAGTCAGTGACTGACGCGTCAATAACAGTGACGAGGTCATTCAATTGAGCATTCCCACGGATCTTTTCCAACATCTGCCGCGCTTTTTCTTCGTCTGAGGATCGAAGCGTCTCGAGAAGCGAGTATAGCAGGCCTCGGTAGTACTCTAGCTCCCCTTGGGTGCGCCTCGCAGCGACCTTCCGCCTAAGGTCGAGCGTCTCATCGAATATGCATCCCCCGGTGTTTTGGCATGCTTTGCAAGGTGGCGGGCGTCCGCTGCACTGTGATTCTCCTACGTTAGCAAGAAGAGCAAAGAAGGTGATTGACAGATGAAGAGCAAAGATGCAGGGTCCTCCGAAATGGGCCTGAGTGCTCCAGACTCGGTGAGACACGCCCACACAGTATCTCTCTTCTCCCCTGCCTGACCGTCTTGGTGATTCTCACTGCTTGTAAGAAGAGCTAAAAGTCCAGGTATTACCTTTCGCTTTGCCTGCTTGCATGGCAAACATGCGGTCGAGTTCTTCCTCGACTTAGCCAATGTGGTTGAACCCGTTGCAACAGGGCCGCGGGGCCCTGGGGCCAGGGAGGGAAGATGTTTGCCTGGGTTTTCGGAATTCATTTCAGGCGACTATGTCCCCTTGGGAAAAGGAAAGGTGGATTTGAGAGGATCGAGGGATGCTACCACATCACTAATTAGTGGTCGAGGCTGCTCTTGGGTCAGTCGAATGGTACGACAGGGAAATCGCAACAAGAACGTACGGTGATACTTTTGCAATCTGAACCAGTTATTCTTGGGGGTAAAGGGCTGCAAAGAAACGAATATCGGCTCAGGAACAGGGGCGAAAATGCTAAATCGCCTCACCCTATCAAAATTTTCGGTATAGCGCGCGATCTTGGTGTTTAACTTTCATGCAAAGAGCAACCTATTCCAGGAGTCCTATCAATAGGCATACTTCGTCAAAACACGGATGTCAGCCTTTCGACGGTCGGTGGATGTTGCTGTGGACTTGTGCCGCGGTGACAACAAGACCCAGTGGGGGTTTTGGAGGGGGGAAGCGATATGACCCCAGAAGGTGATGAGATGGTTCAGCAACTGGAGAACACCATGATACACGTGATCATAGACTTCTTCTATACGAGAGTCTGGGGATGGGAAGGGGCAGGGTTGGCAGAAGCAGAAAGGCTTACCAGATAACTAACTGCCCGGAACCATGACTAACGGGCATCACTTTGAGCCAAAGCGCCTGCTTGGTATGAAAGACCCCTCAGCGGGAAGCAAACAAGCATCAATACCGGTTATTTCTGGGGGCGAGTTCCGGTTCCTAACAAGGGGCCCTGTTTAAAAAGGACCCCAGCTACTACAAGTGGACAGCTCGCCCGATTTCTTCCCCAGGGTTCCTCGATGGGCAGAGGTCTGGCAGCAGCGCGAGGCGCAACGGAGCAAGCTTGTCGTGGTATTGGTTACGGCCCTATACCGTTCGTTCCGGCCGATGTACAGGTAATGACACCATGATCGCATCCCCAAAGCAATGACTAGTGTCCAAGTCTCAAGGCGCTATAGGTGAGTGCTTGGGTGTCACTAGCCCAGACGCATGCTGGAAAGCCTGGAAAGTCCGCTTAGCGTGAGATGGCACCTAAATTGACAGGTATGCACGGGGTCCCTGACACCGCAATTGGTTTACACAGTACCCTCAGGCCGTCAAATAAGTGTGCCACAAGGTAGGCCAGGAAGGCTCGCGCCCCATCTTGCCGCTACGGCCGTCGGGTTGTTCCAGTGCACTGTTTACCACGATAGGATTTCAGGACTCGAATGCATACAATACATGACATAGGTCAAACTCTACTTGCGGGTACTATCATTCCCAGCGATCTTACAGGCCGGGTAAAACAGCCATCGGGCCAGCGAACCGCAAAACAAAGTAAGGGAGAGTTTCTGGGAAAGCACAAGGCAGAGAGGGGGGGTGGAAATCGAAGAAGAAGATAAAAAAAAAAAGAAAAAAGAAAAAAGAAAAGAAAAGAAAAGAAAGAGAGGCGAGCAATATGGCAGACAGGTTGCTTCCCCCGATATGCAGCAAATACAATAGGTGGAAAAGTTCACCGACCCGCAACACTATGGAATAGCACCAGCTGGAGGACTCCAGATCCTAGACTGGTAGAGGTTTGTTGGTCCACCATAAATCAGGTCGCCGGTCCACTCACGCCTCGAAAACGAATAGCTACCGAACCAGACAGCTTCTTACATCAGCCCAGCCGGCTCGCCTGTCAGTCAGAACGGGGCTCGCATCCTCTCACTGCTTCCTTACTGCGCGGCGAGTGATGCTCCGTTCTAGCCTGCCATGGCATGGCCCCGCAGCAGCTTCTCGATGATCCTGGTTAGCAGCTCGATATTGGCGCCTGCTTATGTACCTCGCTCGAACCAATGTGGTTTGTGCGGTGCAGAATTCCGTGGCGTGACGCCTCGTAGCAAATCCGGCTGGGCGACTAACCTGAGAACAGAACCTCTTGCAGTGGGACTATTACCAGAGCCTAGAGCTCTCGTGTTATAAGCTTAAATCGAGGACCAGAGATCTCTCTCCTCTTGACACAGTATGGCATCCACTGGGGCGCATTTGTATGCACCGAGTGGTCATCCTCCTTGCAGAATAGGGTCGGGAGGGGCGCGAGCTGGCTAAAGCCCCATCTCCACATAGCACCTGCGGCGAAGGTCGCGCCCGTCGATCATTAATGGTTCAAAAGTTACACTGCGCCGGTCATCTGTTGCCGTAGGATCCTGGGAGGCAACTGTGCATACGCGGCTTTGGATACTCTCAGAGGATCACAATGAATGGGTCGGATCACCTGACAGCCCGCCGCACGACCGATTTGTGCAGAAACGGCCTTTTACATCACTGTGACATGAGCCTGAACTCCTTTCGATCTTCGGTTTGTTACGAGGGTTAACCAGGCTTTCATTCCCTGATGCTCGCCCTCCTCCTTAAATTCGCCACCAATCTCGATGACGGGATCACGATGGGGCGCGGCGCGGTTTTGCTAACCAGCAGCACGCGATTCCCCAGCATCTCAAACGCCTCGAACTCTGGGGCAACGCTTTTTCGGCCGGAGTCTGCTAGGGGGGAGAGGTTAGTAAGGTACAAGCACTTGGCATCATATACTTCGGTCTCCCTGCACCGATCCAATCACCGAGACTCGTCCTTACCTCCACGGCCTAAGCGCCAATCAATATGCAGACGGTGGCCTCCGGGCAAAAAATAGTTTACTCCTTAACAATAGCCCTCTTTCTGTAACCTCAAGAGGTACTGACGGACAGCTCAACGGCCCGACAATAACATTCTTCTGTTCGGGCACCATTCGGAAGAGAGACCCAAGAGCTGGGCATCCGTGGTCCTACAAGTGTCCATGGTACAAAGTAGTCTTCCTCTAGACAGTTTCCTCTCTTCCAGTAGGGTTGTCCATGTGGCTCAAATAAAACCCCGAGGCTTCCTGTACCCTTGCGTGCGGTGACTGCAGGAGTTGGCTAATAGAGTTCCAGATAAGCACTCAAGTTACACCTTCTAACGATCTGTTGTCTCCAATCAAGAATGACTGCAACATGCATCGACGGCATTCCAGTCTTTCTGGGTGCTTCTAGCCTTTTTAGCTTCTGCTGAATGTAATACGGGTTCGTGATATACGGTTAAGTAGTAGTTATAGTGTGCTTTTTACGTGTTCCGGACGCTCTGACTCGTTCTAACTCGAAAGGTATGTGCGCCTGGGCTTCTGTGGAATGCATCCCACACACCTCTGGTTGAGCGTTAGTATGAGGGCAATGGGATCGATTTACTCTGCGGATACTGTGTTTCATTTCCACATAAACTCACCATGGGACTATTCGACTTGCTATGCAAGTTTCACGGTCTCTGAGCACTAAGAAAGAAGAATCTGTATCCGCTTTCAACGAAAGCGAGAATCATACTCTAAGACTCAAATGGCTGGAATACCACGAAAAAGCGTACAAGCCTGAGTCTAGACGGCCTGCAATAATAACCAGTCAACTAAGCTACTAATCAATACCTACCCAGGCCGCAAACACCTCCCAGCTAAGTGGAAGAGTAACCTCTCAAGATATTGCCTAATCAAGGCGAACATGACTCCTTTCACCTCCGTTTTCGGAAAGATAAGCCGCCGTCTATCTAATCAGGGAGAGACACCGCCTTCGGTTAGAATCGGTACGAGGGGCTCAACGCATCAAGCCGATTGATATGCATATTATGGAGTCTGATGTCTGATATAGAAATATATCGAATCTGTTACCAAATTGACGCGACAAAGGGACCGACATCAGCCTATCACCGCATGTCCTGTCAATTCGCGCCCTGTCAAGAACAACGGCGGGACGTTGCATATCGCGTGGAGGCTCGGATATCGATGGCAAAAAAGGGAGTTTGTCCCATAGAATCAAGGCACCCGAACCGGCAAGTCAAGAGTAAAAACTTTTTTCTCGGGTTACCCCCTCCCCTCTGCGGGGATTGTCTGGGTGCTCCTTAAATTCAGTAGATAGAATCAACGGTTCGTCCTCGTCTGTAGAAAAAAAGTTTGCCATCTCAATTGCTCTCTCACGACTCGTTTTGCCACCTCACCTTGTCGTGCGCAGGTTTCAATTTCTGCAACTAGTTGGTTTCTCTCCCGCCTCTCGGGTTACGGAACCGAAAGTTGTGACGCATAAGGTACTTAGGATCGCCAGGGTCAGTCACTTGTTCGGTGACTCATAAAGCATCTTTAGTCGCGGGATTCAATTGCGCCCAATCAATTCCGCATATAATACCTTTCATTTTCTCTTTCTTCTTGATCACTTTCCTCGCAATTCATACACAACAACACAATCATGGGTTCTGTTGCGCCTTCTCCTGCGGAGCTCGACGCCTCCGTCGTCAAGGTTACTCGCTCGACCAACCTTCGCGATGTGCCTCTTCCTGGCTCCCCCGAAAAATTGAGCCACTCCCACTGCACCGACCACATGGTCACTGTGCGTTGGACCGTCGCCAATGGCTGGGAAACTCCTGAGGTGCGGCCATTCGAGAACTTGAGCATCCCGCCCACGGCCTCGTGCTTGCACTATGCCACCGAGTGTTTCGAGGGTATGAAGGTGTACCGGGGATTTGATGGAAAGCTGCGTCTGTTCCGGCCTGACTGCAATGGCGAGCGTCTGATGAACAGCGCTAAGCGGTCTTCTTTGCCCTCGTTCCGGTATGAGGAGATCAAGCGCCTCATTGCTAAGTTGATGCAGATCGATGGACCTCGTAAGTTGGACCCAATTCAATTTCCGGATGTGACTTCCGCGATTGAGAGAGAACCCTGAACGTTGAACTGACATCTTTGCTCTTTGTAGGTTGGCTACCCAAGGATCAACCCGGTCGTTTCCTCTACCTTCGTCCCGCGATGATTGGCAGCGGCCCACACCTGGGCGTCCAGACACCCAAGGAAGCCCTTCTTTTCATCATCGCCGTGCCGTGGCCCGACCCCTCGAAGAAGGTGTCCGAGCAGCCTGGCGTTCCGTCTGGGCTGAAGCTTTACGCTTCCCAGCCTGACAGCATCCGCGCTTGGCCTGGTGGTTTCGGATACGCGAAGCTCGGCGCCAACTATGGTCCGTCGTTGCTGGCGCATGGCAAGGCGCAGGAGCTTGGGTTCGACCAGGTGCTGTGGCTGTTCGGTGAAGACCGTCAGGTGACTGAAGCGGGTGCCAGTAACTTCTTCGTGGTGTGGGAGAACAAGGAGACGAAGAAGCTGGAGCTGGTTACTCCGTCGTTGGAGAGTCAGCTCATCCTTCCGGGTGTTACTCGTCGTAGTGTGCTGGAGTTGGCCAGGGAGCGTCTGACTCAGTCCGTGGGCAAGCTCGCTGCTGTTGATGTTGTCGAGAAGCACTTCACTATTGGCGATGTTGAGGAGGCTTGGAAGGAGGGGAGAATTGTGGAGTCGTTTGTCTGTGGTACTGCTGTGAGTTTTCCTTTCCTCTTTTTCCCTTCTATTTCACTCCGTGTGTATGGTGACTAATTGTGATATTTAGTTCTTCGTCACTCCTGTCAAGCTCATTCGCAACGGAGACGTAGATATGAACATGCAGGAGGCCGGTGCTGAACGCGCCGGATATGCTGCTCAGATCAAGGCCTGGCTCGAGGCCATCATGTTCGGCATGAAGGGCGAGGCGGCCCATGAGTGGGGATATGTCATTGATGGTGAAGTTGAGCAGTAAACACTAATAACAATGATGGACATGATGATGATGATGTTTTGTTTTGGGAGGAGAAGGACTTCGAGCCCGCTGGAAGGACTCGTGCAGAATGGATTGTAGGAAAGGTGGTGGGTGAGATTGAGCGGGGTAGCAGAACTGGACTTACTGTATATACTTAACTTATTTTCTCAGGTACTTTTTTAGAGTGGAATGATAGACTCATGTGACATGTCACGCTTGTTTGGATTCTCCGATGCCATCTCTCAGTAGGCGCCAACTACTGAGATTAAGTTTCCACTATGATACACTACTGAAAAACGTATGCATATTATCGGTGATCTGTGCAGCCGCATCTGAGGGTTATCGAATTAAGTAGTAATTACTAGTGGAGACTACGCATTCTCTACCCACCTCTGCGTAGTAACTGCACCAGCTTTTAGATACAGATCGAGCCTCGCTGAATAGACCTGTAAGATGAGAACCCACCGAACAAACCGTTCACGAGTAGCGATGATCGATCTGATCGGGCAATATGCCAGCTGCCGATGAACGGACAAAGGCTATGATAAGCTTAATAGCTACTCAAAGAATTTTGAATCAGACAGGTTTTCATGTGAATTTCTCAGCTTATGACTTATACACTACTAGGAAGATTATCTACACTTACATCATTTCCAGGCACACCAGTACACATGCCAATAAAATCTCCTAATTCGGTCATCGTAGAACAGGTTTACACCACTCTGGCATGTTACTACTCGGCGATCTGGTATCGTTCATTCCTCAGAAGTCTTCGATCGTTCCTGCGTTCTTTGGTGCGAATTCTATATATATATCTAGGCCATGATCTTACCCAAATAGTAGTACTCACTAGAGGCTCGTACATGAAGTGGCGCCCTGGCGTTAGGGTCTGAAAACTGGATAGTATTAAGCTCTTGTTTACTGGGCATAAACAGGTTTTCGAACCTTAGTGTATGTAGTATTGGGAATTGTGCTGGATCTATTAGTATATTGCTAGTGACTCACGGCTTCTAAGTGAGATTATCTGTACTACCACTACTAGTAAAGATAGTATATTCCGGTCCGCTTTAGCTGTAGTACTATAATCACCTAGCAGTTGCTAGTCGCTACAGATAGATCTACAGTGCCAACCGGGAGACCACAGCTACTAGTAACAATAGTTTCCACTACTACAGACTTATACTGTTGTGTTGATATGGTTAGTTAAGATTAAATACTGTCTTCGAAATCATCATACACTGCGTATAGACTCATGCACAAACTCGTTGAAGCCGTCAAGCCTCTCCCATATCTACACGATCCTGCGTGGGATTGTCTCCCAGATCTACCACCATCGGAGCATACTCTCCTAGTTCGTCGTCTTCATCATCATCATGCATATCAAGCTCCACCTCTTCACCATCCTCCAATTGAACCATACCCCGTCGAACAAAGACTTCACGGTTCAGCTCCCAATCATATTCCTCCTTGACCCAAGCCTCGAGCTTGTCAAACTCAGTCTTCACCATTGACTCAGTTCCATCGACGATCTCATGAAGCGACCGTCTAAACTTCACGAGTAGTCTTCGTAGGAACTCACCACCTTCCTCACCATCAAGGTCGAAGAGCCCCCCTTCAACATCATCACATCTCTTGAGCTGCAGTAAAAGTAACCTCAACACCCCAGCCAACAAGGCCTCTCTGTCCCGTATAGCCGCCCGACACGTCAGAACCAACTCCAGCAGCCTCTTCCACTGCTGGAGGCAAGAGTAATTCATGAGCGTCAAGATCATCAAGAACGCAAACTGCAGCTCCCCAAGCACCTGAGCCTCCCCAACACTTTCATCCCCCCCAGCATCCACAGAAACCCGATGTATCAAGTCACCCAACGCCCACGAGCGATCCTGCGCCGCCTCCGTCCTCTCACGCCCAATAGCCCCCTCCCGCCACGTCCTCTTCAAATCAATCGGCAGAAAAGAGAACTCGCTCTCCTTCTCCCCCGTAACCTTCTCTAATTCCTCCGTCGCCTCCGCCGAATCCATAAGCCCAGGTATAACATCCGTGTCCCTCTGCGCCGAGCTAGCAGACGTAACCATCCACCGCGGCCGACCATCCACATCCAGAGCCGGATCGCCCACAACGCGCGTCAAAAGCCGCGGCGTCAATTTATCCGTCAGTTCCTTCCAGGTCTGTCTTCCTTCTTCCTCATCCTCCTCGTCGATTTCAAGTTGTACCGGATGTCCAGCATTCTGTTGCGCCAAAGCCGCCGGTGAGACCCGACTGCGGTACCGGAATAATCCACCCCTTTGCCATATAGCTCCCAGGTTCGCTTTGTGGCGCATCGCTTCTTGTTTGTCTGCGTCGCTGTCGATGGTTAATGGGGCTAGGGTCTCGGTGTCGGTGTTCCATTTCCAGACAATTATGTCTGCGCCGGGGTGCGAGGGGGTGGTGAGCGCGACGCTGCCAGCTTGGGCTTCGTTAAATTTGGTTATGTCACCGACATAGAACCAGCCGCCGCTGCGGAGGGATAGACTTTCTGTTGTTCCGGTGTAGAGGAAGTGCCATCCTGAGGGGAGGTCGCGGATGCCGTGGAAGTTGGGGGTGGAGGTGAAGGTTATTAGGTCGATACCGACAAAGGTCTTTGGTGGGAGGTGAGGGACAAGGATTGTAGGGGACGGTGAGAGAGAGGATGTCATGTCTGCGTTATGGATATCTCAACGGTGGGATCGCTGTGTTTGGTCGTGTCGCATGTGCAAAAGATCGGATCGCAAAGCTGACGTCAAATCAGGTAGGCCGAGTGGAGATAAATGATGGCGATAATGGTACATGTATGGTGAGCGAGACGTTAAAGCATGGGAAAAATTCGATAAGTCCGAAAAGAATCGACGTGTAAAAAATCGTGGCAGGGACAGGAAGGTGGAGGGAAGCTCTGGGTAGATCGATAAAATGTGCTTATCTTAGCTTGATTGCGGGATAAGGAGCCCGGCTACGGAGTATCAAAAACCATCGCCTGCCATATCTTTCGGCTCAACTCACAAGCGCAAGATGTGTCAAGACGCAAGGAATAGGCACTGGCAGGTTGCATAGATTCTATACGCATGTTCTATCTACTGTGATTCTCTACGCAGAAAGTTACAATCAAGGACCATATCAGTTCTAGGTTCATTATATTGACTAGAGCAACCGCCACGAAGACAGCAGACTACCTAAATCCAGAACCGAAAGACACACTTTTGGGTATGTAATAAATTGAAGACCAGGCGATAAAGGCCGTTCTCCGCGTTTATTCCATCCACATACGGCAAGCAAGGCCAAGTCCGCTCCAATCCAACCATGCGGAGAAGCTCCGCACAACTTGGAATAAGTGAACCCGCACATGCTTACAAACGACGACCACGGCGACCACCCTTGCGACGAGTAGAGTCGGAGGGAGTGGGGGTGACGTCCTCGATACGGCCGATTCTCATGCCGGAACGGGCAAGAGCACGGAGGGCGGACTGAGCACCGGGACCGGGGGTCTTGGTGCCGTTACCTATATCGAAGATTAGTTTTGTCTCTTGAGTTGGTGCTGTTATAGCGCTCGTTCACATACCACCAGTGGCACGGATCTTGATGTGGAGGGCGTTGATGCCAAGCTCCTTGCAGCGAGCAGCAACATCCTGAGCAGCCAACATGGCAGCGTAGGGGGAAGACTCGTCACGGTCAGCCTTGACCTTCATACCACCGGTGACACGGCAGATGGTTTCGCGACCACTGTTATCCCAATCAGTTAGCCAACTGTATCCCGCGCAATAACCTATGCGACAATTCACGATATCCGACTCCTAGTCCATCGCGGGGCGCAAAATGTTCACCGGAGAACGGAATTTCGTGCAGTCGATAATCGGGTACTTTAAGATGTGACGAACCTCAGATCGGTGACGTGGACGAAGGTATCGTTGAAGGAGGCAAAGATACGGGCAACACCGAAAACGAGCTTGCCTGCAATTCAATCTCAGATTAGACATGGTCTCAAATCGTAAATTCGTGAAGCGTGCCCTGGGTTGTACATACCATCTCCGGCCAAAGGACCGAGAGAGACGTTCTCCTTGGCAGCACCGGCGGTCTTCTTGGGAGCCATTTTGTCGACTTGCTGGGGTAGTGGGATGGAATATGGAAAGGAAGGAAAAAAGGAAGTCGATAGGCCTCAAATGGCTTGGATACAGAAAATGACTGGTGTGTGCCCTACCCACGGCGGCTCACATTCTGATTGGCTAAGATTGATCAAGGGCGGTGGGCAAGCGAGTCTGGCAGCCTGAGGCCGCGGCACCGCGGTGAATCAACTCGATGACTCTTTCTGTGACAGGCGTTGTAACGCCGGGTGGGCAGTCGGCCCGGTTTGGTGCTCCCTCCAGCACTATTTAAAATTTCTGCTGCAACCTCCCGAGCTATAACTTTCTTCTTTCTCTTCATATCCAATCAGGCAGACAGTCGGACTCAGTGGCTTTGTCTGCTGGCTTGTTTATTGGCTCAATTGAGCGTGTCGCGCAGCCTAGTTTCTCAACAAACAAGACTGAACGAGGACTAATCCAACCAGCAATCATGGGCTTCACCAAGGAATCAGCCACGATCGGCATCATTGGCATGGGAGACATGGGCAAGATGTACGCCCAGCGTCTGAGCGCTGCCGGATGGAGGTAATATTTAAACAAGTGTCCTTTCCAGTCAGTTGTTTCCGATTGTCAATCACCCTGGTGGTGTGCCATTTGTAATAGGTGAGCTCTCCCCTTCTGTTCTTATCTCTCGCTTTCCCCGTTGCTTCTCTCCCCCTCTTTGGATGATGACTTGAGTGCATTTGGCTCGAGTATGGCCTGGTGGTAAGCTTTCCTACCTTGGTAGGTTTGCGACTCTGCTAGACCGTCAATGATGTAACATCTCAGCTACCTATATTTCTTTGTCTGAAACCCAAAGCTATCAACATATGTTTATGATGATTCCTTCACACACTTGTGCATTATGGCCTTGTGCTAACCATTCTGCCAAACTAGGTTTTCGTGTTGTATATTGTTAGAGAAAAGCAGAAACCGGACTGAATTAGCTGTACTAACTATTTACTCTTTTTTATCTATCAAGGATTAATGCATGTGACAAACCCGACTCGTATGAGCGTCTTATAAAGGAATTCGAATCTACAGTACGTCCATGATACTTCACAGCTCGCGCTGTCCAGACATAAACTCATCCTTCATAAAACCAAAAAGCAAAATGTCACTATCTTTCCCAATGGCCACCTGGTTTCCAGAATAAGCGATTACATTATTTACAGTGTAGAGGCCGGTGTCATCGACAAGGTAGTGGAAATGTATGGCCCGTGTATGTATTTCAGTGCAAAGGCTTGCTTGCTGCGCCCTTATTTGTGCATCATGAGAGAATATGCCTGTCTGACTTGTGGAATATCACAAAAGCTACCAAGGTCGGCGCAATTGTCGGTGGTCAAACGTCCTGCAAGGCTCCTGAGCTCGCGGCTTTCGACAAACACCTTCCCAAGGACGTAGAGATCGTATCATGCCATTCGCTACATGGCCCTCAAGTCAACCCTAAGGGTCAACCTCTGGTACGCTGCTGTCTGCCTGCGCCTGCCTCTCTCTGGTTTGGCTTGAGCCTATTGTCGCTCAAGCCAAGATCATGCACAGTACAAAGTATGATAACATTTACGCCCATTTTTGCTTTGTCTAGGTCTTGATCCAGCACCGTGCCTCCGACGAAAGCCTCAACTTCGTCAGGGAAGTCCTGTCATGCTTCGAATCCACGTTCGTTTACCTCTCCGGAGAGATGCATGACCGCATCACGGCAGATACCCAGGCCGTCACCCATGCGGCCTTCCTGAGCATGGGAACCGCGTGGCAGGCCAACCAGCAATTCCCATGGGAAATCTCCCGCTGGGTGGGAGGCATCGAGAATGTGAAGATCAACATTACCCTCCGCATCTACTCCAACAAGTGGCACGTGTATGCCGGTCTTGCTATCTTGAACCCAGCGGCGAAAAAGCAGATCCGGCAGTATGCAGAGTCCGTGACGGACCTGTACAAGCTCATGATCGAGGGCCGCCGAGACGAACTCAAACGCCGTGTCAGAGCTGCAGGGGAGGCCGTTTTCAAAGCGGGTACCAACGGACAGGATCTGCTATTGAAGGACGAAGTTCTCGACCGTTTCTCCCTGTCAAACCGGGAACGTGAGCAAGCTCCTCCAAACAGCCATCTCAGTCTGCTTGCCATCGTTGATTGCTGGTCCAAACTTGGAATTGTCCCCTATGATCATATGATCTGCTCGACACCCGTGAGTGCTTGTCCCTTGCTTTCCATGGCGTTCCGGCCTCCTTTCTCTTTCTTCCCCGCGCAATATATGCAATGTAACGTTGCTTTAAAGCCAGAGTCTAATCACGGCGCGCGCGTGCAATTGATATAGCTTTTCCGTCTGTGGCTGGGCGTCACGGAATACCTCTTCCGCAATCCCGAACTCCTCGATGCGGCCCTAGACACTGCAGTCGACGACAAGACGTTCCGCTCGGATGACCTGGAATTTACCTTTGCAGCTCGCGTGAGTACCAACCTGTTTAGCTCCAAAAAAGACCCTGGCCGCGCTTGCGCGGTTTTATTCCATTCCAATGGATATGGATGGGCATTAGAAGAACCCAACCCCTCCTCCCAAGCACATTCATTGTGATTTGTACACAACACCACCACTGACGTCATTCACTATAATCGTGCAGGCATGGTCGGACTGCGTATCGTTCGGTGATTTCGAGTCATACCGCGACCGGTTCGAGCGGATCCAGCAGTACTTTGCTCCCCGATTCCCCGAAGCCGTCAAGCTGGGCAACGAAATGATGAAGACCATTCTGGAGAAGACCGCAACGGGCCAAGCCTAGTATAGGAGAAGACACACGAAAGAGATGAAATTCGAGTAATGCCAATGGCTCCTCCCAAAGTCTAAAAGCCCAATCACAAGAAGCCGGCTAGGGAAAGTCGGGTAGCGCGTCTAGAATAGGTGGAAGTCTCTGCGCCAGTCCGGCAGGATCGGGGAGGGGCCAACCCATAATAATCATACTCATAATAACACTAATGATATATTAATAATAATGTGTAATAGGCAGCAACTGGCTCGCTCGCTGGATAATGACGGATGGGAACGACGACAGGTGACAACAGCGGAACTTTGGGAAACAACGTACGGGGATTATCCCTTGAACTAATCGCAATCGGGCAAATAAGGGTACTCCTTTGGATTGTTATTGACAGGGTTTCTTTCCCAGGTCGAAAGAGAGTCATGGAAAGTCACGGAATTTCTACTATCAGGCGAAAATGGTTATTTTTCTTTTTCTCTTTATTGCTATGGCGCTGTCGTTGCTCCGTGTGGTTGGAGCAGCTCTTGGTATGTTAATTGGGCATGCATGTATGTAGTATGTTTTTGTTCACGCGCGCGGGGGCTCAGGTCGCTCGCACTCTTTTGCGCACGGAATATTCCACCGTATCGCTATGGGCTGGGCTTTATCCATTTAGGGCAATTCGCACACGTTTCATGGGTCCCGCCATGGCAGTCACTAAGATGCTAAGCCCGGATGTTATTAGTCCAGGCGGTAGCTAAAAGGTACTAGGCTGCTTGGTGTCGTATCTTTGAGAGGTGCCAAAACTCTGGAATGGAAAACGTAGACCTAATCCGATCCCAACAGACTTAGGAGGGTAGTATCGTTCTTGGTCCTCTTGCATGAATAGATCATCAAGTAGAGTGTGAGTGTGTGCGCGCGCATTTCGAAGCGACTAGCTACTGCTGGAGCCGAGATCTTATATTACTTGCATGGCCTGCTTTGGGAAAACAAAGGGTTGATCTGTATGCTGCATGACGTTTGGGACGGAGACCCTCCTTTGAGGCTTCAGCCCCGGGTCGTGGGAAGTCCGCGGTTCCGGTAGGGGACATGGATTTACGGAGTACGCCGGATCATTTAGATCGATTGTTCTCCGGATGGATATTAAACTTTGAATACCATAAATCTCGGACGAGAAGAGCAGATGTAAAGGCGGATTGGTAGGATTGGTAATGGTCCGGAGCAGACCGTTTTTCTTGGGGCACGTCGCAGGTTGTGCTCGATCGATAAATCTTGGCATCGATGCACTTGCTAAGTCCGAAGCGGTTGGTAGTAGCCTAGCTGGATATTGATAGTTCACGAACATGTCGTATACAAAATTATCTTAAAAGTCCTATCTGAGCGGACCAGGCCGTCTTGTGGCGTAGTGTCGTATGTGCCGGGGTATGCTAGGATGATTACGATCCAGGCTATGGCGCTCCCTGGCCTGCATCGTCATCTGCATGGCCATTGTCTTTTCAAGCCACCAGATGGTGTAGTGGTAGTCAGAGTGGGGTATCACATGGCTGCACTATTTGCATGGCAAAATCTTTTTGCTTGCGAGGTGCTAAGAATAACCGAGCTGTGGACTGATCGAGCCTGGAGGCGTCGGAGGTTTGCGTTATTGGCCTAGTCCGCCCTAGACGAGTCACAATAATGACAGCTTCAGGAGCCCAAAACATAGGGGGCGTCCGACTAAGGTGGTCCTGCTTCTTTTCTGAAACCATGCTGCGCAACCTTTCCCCATACACCTTTTCATGTCTGTACTCCGCTGCACGCAACAGGCCATACTGACTGTCGGTCAACCCATGAAAACGTGTGGAAAGTGCTGCGTTGTCATACTATGCTTTGGGAGACGCGTGGATAGCGTATAGGGATACGGTATCCGTCTTCCCTTGGTGCATAAAACTATGGCCATAGAATAGACTTTTTCTTATCGCCCCCCTCTAGGTTTCCCATTCGCCTCGAACCCCTTTTTATGGGAAGAAAAAGGGTTAAGCCCAGGATTTCCCAGCCCAAGGTTGCCCGGCTGTCCTATTTCAAGAATGGTAAAACCGCCGTCTTGAGACCTCGCAATCGGCGAAGAGCTGACCCGTGGAAAGCCAGTTAACGAAGGTCCCGTCTCCCGGCTCGACCATGTGATTGGACCCGTTATCCCGGAGGCCCACCCCTGGATGAGCAGCGAAAGAACGCCCAGGATCGGTGAGAATACGACTGCTTCCGAGATCCGAGAACTTGGTCTTAGCTACGGATGGCGGATGCTGATTGGCAGCGGGGGTCTTTCACAGGATTCGTGCGTCCGAGAAAGTAATGTGGGTGACCACTCATGTCTAGTGACGAAAGGGTCCATGATTGGCGCCAGGAACATTAAGCGGACTTGAGTTCGAAGATAGCAAGTAACAGTGGACTAGATGGATAGTAGAGAAGTTGTAGCTAGCTAATACACCGGAGCCACTTTGTAAGTAAGAACTCAGTTTTGAGAAAAAAAGAAGATGAGTGGCTACCGATGACGATGCAACCATAATAATGGTGGTGGTAGTGGTGGTGGAAGGGGAGGAAGGGGAAGAAGCTGAGTGAAAGATGGGAAACAACCGGGATACCTGTAGCTTGAAAAGAACTTACAGAACTGACTTAAAGTACTCTGATTCTGGTTCACCATTCGGAGTACTTTTACTCCGGTCTCTGGTAAGATCGGAGGCTGGATCATTTTACCATAGCTTTTCTGGGGATTGAAAACAGGTCAAGAAAGGTGTAACCAAACGCAGAAGCAATCTTCATTCGTTTGTAGATGATGGATGGACCTCCAACCGAACGACGATTGTGTGCCAGCCCAGAGAAAGGGACGGGGGAGAATAACAGAAGGAATAACAAGGGAAGAAGAAGACCTGAGTTGATGGGTCCGGCTGCAGGCTGCAGTCTGATTGATCAGCTGCTGCTCTCCGACCCAATTGGCATGCCCCATCCATTGAACGGTCGAAAATCATGATGCTGGATTCCCGACAGAAGTTCCTTTCGCTCGTTTTTTGCCCCCCTTCTCTACGCACTCCGTCGGCCTGTCTTTTTTGCCCTCTTACGCTACTACTGTACTAGTGTCTTCCTTCCCTCCCTCGAAATCCACACTACCACCCACCCCCCCCAAGAAACCCAAATTCAATCCAGGCTCCTCTCCCGTCTGCAAATAAGCACCCAAACGAAAGTTGCGCATGGACCCAACTCCATGGATATGGCATAGTCCCAACCTGGTTTGATTAAATGTCCACTAGGCAGTCATCGTACCTTGGGATGGAACCCCCCCCCCTCCGGCTGCTAGTATGGTTTGGGACATTGCTGGGCTCTTCCTTCAGTGCTCTGTCTGGGCATAAGTTGGCGAGCACAGACCATGTGGCCATTCCACTCCAAAATATGCCCACTGAGAGCCCGGAGAGGCGTGGCAGCTGGGGGAACTTTAAATTGGGAAAAACCCGAAGATTTTCGCCATGGTTGATCTGAGAAAAAATCAAGGTACCCGCTTGCCTTGCGCGGTGGGCATATCTATCTGACAATCGCCCATTTTGATTGACGATCTTCTCCTTTCGTGGGCCCAATCTTGCTTTCTATCGCTGTTGGATCTGAATAGACTCGATTGCCTTCACTCGCTCTTCTGCCCTTTCTGTCTCCCTGGCAGCTGCTAGTCCGTCCATCGGAGGGTGTTCGCCCGCATGGTAGCGTGATCTCCCATCTCTTCATCGTTGTGATTGCCATGCAGATCTGTCGCATGGCATCTGTGGCACATCACTATGTGGCTTAGGACAATCATGCACCTTTCGATTCTTCAATTGCTCTAAGTATGAACAGCCCTTGTTTCCCTTGTTCTCTCCAAACATGGCACCTCTGCTCTAGCAATCCCTTGCCAATGGACGTGACCACGGTCCCCCCCCGTCGCCTTCCAGGCCCATTGATGGTTCATTACGAGGATGGGGGCTTTCGGTCTTGTATACCGAGAGAATCCAGTAGATGTCGATTTCCCCAAACGATGCTTGGTCTTTACTGACAGAATCTGTCTCCGCAGTGATGTTTCTTATCTCGTCTATCTATGAATATCATCAGGCCTCCAGCAGCAACTGCTAAGATTCCAGCATCTATACTTCCAGGAAACCTCCACCAGAAGGTGTCGCCCGCACGCAATCCTGGTTACATTCTATTCAGGACAGTCCTTTTGTGATACTATTCTTTTGGTATCCTTATATTTATTCTCATTGTATTATTCGTGAAGTGGCTTGGGCCCGCTCTCTCTCATTTTTCCTACATCTACACTGATCCGACCATCAATCGCCTACCTTTTCCTTCCTTTCCTCAAAGCCTACCCTCAAACAATCCTTTTTACCATCCAAATGAAGTTCTCAAATATCTTTGCTGCTGCAGTCGCTGCCTTTGGTTTGGGTAAGTGCCTCCTTCTGATATCATTGTACCTGCTGAATTGGCTGACTGTTTTTATTTAGTGCGCTCAGGTTGCAGCCAAATAGTCAAGCACAGACCATCAGAAGGTGCAGGTGTCTCCTATAGCATCAATGTGCCTAAGAATACCTCTTTGACGGGCTCCGGCCCCATCTTTCTCCAATTACAGGCACCACCTGGTGTCAAATGGTTTGCCCTGGGTCAGGGGTCCCAAATGACAGACGGGAACCTGTTCATCGTCTATGCGGCATCCAAACATAATGTCACTTTGTCCACTCGGAGGGCAAGTGGCCATGTGCAACCTCTCTATGACCCTAGTATCGAGGCTTATCTTCTCGATGGCTCTGGTATCCACGATGGGGTCATGACGGCCAATATATGTTGTGATAACTGCACAACACTTGCTAATGGAGAGAGTGCACTGGGCAATTCTAGCTCCTGGATGTGGGCCCTGACGCATGGCCCTCCGCTGGTGTCTAGCAATGTATCCCAGCTGTTATACCAGCATGACTGGCATGGCACTTTCACCTTGAATACCACTTGGGCTGTTGGAGGCAACAATACCAATCCCTTCGTTATTCCGATGGGGACCATGCACGAGCTTTCGGCGTACACTCACCAACAACAAGTCAGCGACACCATCCTCCATAAGAAACGAATCGCCCATGGCGTGATGACCTCGGTGGCCTTCGTCCTTCTCTTTCCCAACTTCGCTCTTCTTTTGTACATCGTCCCTTCTCGGCGTACAGTACCATGGATCCACGCTCCTCTGCAGCTTTTTGCTGTGCTTCTGGCGTTAGCTGGGTTCGGAGTCGGTGTTTCTGTCTCCAAAGATCTGCAGGAGCTTGGAGGCTACCACCCGGTCATAGGGTATGTGGCAGTTGGGGGTGTTGTTTTGATCCAGCCAGTACTGGGCATCATGCAACATATTCATTTCCGCAAGACGGGAACGAGTTCGCTATATGGCGTCTCCCATCGTTACCTGGGACGGTTTTTCGCGGCCCTGGGTGTCATCAATGGTGGAATAGGGTTTCATTATGCCACTGCCAAAAACCCTGATATTCCTCCGGCTTCCCCTATTGCTTATGGCATAATATGTGGGTCAATGTTTGTCATCTATGTCTCCGTCATCTTGTGGCGGAGATCGAAATCGGCATCGAAGACCTTGAGGTTCAATTTACCCTTCTTTCGACGGCGACAAGAGAAACCGCCAATCGCCAAACTTGGAAACAACAGCGACAGCACACTTTGTGGGAGTGGAGTCGTTGAGACGTCTCGGGAGAAGTCATGGTTGCCATGAAACTCCCGCAGAATATCACGATCATTATCAGCATTTTGTACTATCAAGCGTACATTTTCGTTGGGTCTTGCATATCCGGAGTTCGTCGTACTATAGCATCTTGCCATCTTCCATTCTCTTCCGATCTTCTCTTCTCACCCCTGTTATCATGTAATATTTTATTGCATCAACAGGATCTCTCACTTGTCTTCCACCCCTACTTTCGCTAATCTCATGCATTATATCTCCGAGAGATTCTTCTGTATATATACGAGCTAGCTCGTTTGACTGCTTGCCATGTGTTCCATGACTATGTTGGTCTTTCGCGAAAAGGCATCGATCACGACGCCCAATCAATCATATTTACTAGTCAATCATCTCGAAGTGTATCGTTAACAAGTTAGAGAATAAATACACATAAAATGCTCAAATATTTGTGAGCAATCAATAGTGGAGGCAACAGAAGCGACGATAAACAAGCTACTACTCCGTAGTATCTACTAGGCTAAGTTAGTTAGCCTGAGGCGATAAGAGCGGGTTAGTCAGCTGGGGATCCAGCCTGAAACCACCAGCGGTGGGATTGGAGAAAGACCCCGGTCATTGAGGCAGATTACTTGCTTCGTTCTCTAACTAGCATCTAGCGTTGTCATCTGCAGCCTGTGCTACATGTGATTTAGTTCTTAGACGCCCTCAACCTTCCCGATCCCTCCCCCCTCTTCAGCCTCACCACCTTCGTGACCGCCGTGATTTTGTTTCCCCTCCCCTCCCTTTTGAGGTGCCCGCCGTCAGCGAACACGCCCATCGAGAGCAGTCGGTCTCCAAACACCCCGGGCAGTTTGATCGCTCCGATAGTGTCGGTGTTTTTGTCGGCGAACTCAATGCAGTCCTCCGTTCCCTATTTCAATTGCGACAGGTGATACGCACTCCTCTCTTGCGGCTAGATGGAGCTCTATGGCGTCCGGACATAACTCAGCGTTCTCCGCGACGTCAATCCAGCACCGTGCTGTGGGTGATGGACGGTCATACAATAGCTTGGAGGATAACACTGCAGACGGTAGCTGGCCTGAGTCCGCTACGCGAACCGGACGAAATGCTCGTTCGGAGTCTGGAGGCAGTGCGACCATTGGTCTCCGGGGAGGGTCATTAGCCCCTTCTTCGGGGGCCCCTGGTAGCTTCAGCTCTGAGCTTAAAAGCATGAAGACGTCGCGGAGCACGACCCCTCGACCCGAAGGTGTTCCCGCACGAAGACCGAGCAGTTTAACAGAGCACGATGAGTTGTCCAGCACCGAGGAGCGCCAGGCCGTGATCCGGGACAAGATCGCAAAAGAGATGAAAATAAAGACGGGGACGGAAAACATGCTCGAGGCGCTCCTGGCGAAAAACCCGAAACATACCAAAGATCAGAGGCTAAGGGTGGAATCGGAGCTGAGTTCGTCCAACCGCAAGCTTGCCGAACTACATCATGAACTGGAGGAGGAAATGCTACGTGCGCAGGCGCCGTCCACCCCTCCCCGAAGTCGCCTTTCAAGCCTATTCCAAGGTGGCCCGATGCGTTCGCCGACTCGGAGCAATATACCTATCGAGGAGCAGCAGATCCCGGAAGGTGAAGCGGAAATGGAATCACCGACATATGTGCTGGCGGAAACACTCCAGGCCCTGGAAATCGAGGGCATGTCCCCAGATTATTACGTCGAGCGTGCGAATAGCCTGGTGGAACTGTTCAAGAGACATCCTACTTTGAAGTACGACTTGGAGTGGTCGGTGTTCGGGCTCCGCGTGCAGATAATGCTCTTAAGTGACAGCAAGGAAGCTGTGGCCGCAGGGTATCGTTTGACTCGGTATGCCATCGCGGATCGGAAGTCGTTGCAAATTATTCGGTCATTACATACAGACGAGCTGGTAATATTGTCCCTTGTCAAGGAAAGCAAGGCGAGCATCGAGCGTGAGCAGGCCTTGAAGTTTGTTAGAGCGTTTTTGGACGTTAAGGATGGCGTTCGGGAGATCTCGCGTGCTGTGGTCAGAACAATCGTCTCTGTTGCCGAACATTACGAGGACCGCCTCCGGAATATTTCCATCATGACTCTAGCTGAGATCTTGGTGAAGGATCCGGCCCTAGTCGCATACTCTGGGGGCTTTGCCACTCTGCATGATGCTCTCGCCGAGGGGACTTTTGGCGCCTCAGAAAGTCTGATAGCGAGCTTCCTTCATGTGCTCGATACCCCTCATAGCAGGAAACATCTCCGTGGAGGGTGTGAGCTAGAGGCTGTTCTTGCACCGTTCACAGACTCTTTGTCGGATACTGTTCGCAATGGGCGCCTTAAATCTTCGGCTAGGGCGATCTCTGCCATGCTCAAGACGTGGCCAGGATTGATAGTTCTCGCAAGAAATGGGGCCCAGCCTTTGCAATCTCTCTTGGACTCGTTACACTACCCTGACCCACAGGCAAGGGATCTTATTATGGAGCTTCTGTTCGATGCGTTGAGGATAAAACCACCTTCATGGTCCTCCTCATTCCTCGCTGGTCGCAGATTGACAACTTATGGAAGAGTGGCTAATCTCAGGACGGAGACCGATACAAAGCAAGCTCGAAGCTTCTATGATGACGATGGAAATAGGTTCGACTTGACAGCGCATTTCTCAACTCTCATCCTTGCAACCCTGGTGGATGCAGGACTATCCAAGGTCGGTCCTCTCAATTCTGAATTATGGTAACATATTGACACGGTGCAGGCTCTTTCCGATCTCATTGAGGATGAAACGGATTTGTCTCTTAGACGCAAGGCGACGTTGCTTCTGACCGAAGTCCTAAAGCTGGCACATCACTCTCTGCCCCAGCATATCAGTGCGAAGCTCCAGGTCCTCCCGCATTTGCTACCAGCCGCTATACAATTCGACGTCGATAACCACGATGTTTCCACCTCAACCATATACCAGATCGAAAGCATAAATAGAACGCTGGCCCGCTCTGTAGGGGGCGTGTCAAATGGAGCAGGGCGTTATAACGTCGACGTTGACATATCTGCCTCTCTACTTACTGGCGACCAAGGCAAGGAGAAAATGAACCCTGCCATGGATGAGACCCAGTTCCGAAATGCGATCCTGGAGACTCATGTTCTCAATACTGTGAATTACCTAAAGTGGAAGTGGGACTTGATCCACCGTATTGTTGAGGGCCCTCTGACCAACCCCAAGAGGCTGGAGGAAGCGATCAAGGGCTCAAAGTTCATGAAACGACTCATGGGTTTCTACCGGCCATTCAAGTATAGGTTTTCTATGCTGCCGAACACGAAACCAAACCAACGTTATGTCCGCACTGGCTGTGCGCTGATGCGCACGCTGGTGCAATTACCAGAGGGTATAAAATACTTGGCCGAGAACAAGTTCTTGAGACAGGTTGCAGAGTGCCTTGCTCAGGTTGACCGCATGAGCGGACTAACATCCTCCTCTCCATTATTTTCGAAAGAACAAATGACCAACACATTGAGCGGCGGATACTTTGCGATGCTGGGAGTCCTCAGTGGCGACGCCAACGGGCTCGCTATGATGGAGCGTTGGCACATGCTCAACATGTTCTACCATATTGTTGAGCTTCGGGATCGGGACGACCTCATACAAACACTGCTCGGCAACATGGACTATGCCAAGGAAAGTCATCTAAGGGTCATCCTCTCCAAGGCACTCACCACCGGCTCAAAGGAGATTCGCATATTTGCGACGAGACTCCTTCGAAAATATGCGGTTGGAAACGTTCCTCTTTCCTCGCAGTCGGCCACTGGCAATGCCGACTGGGTGGTCAAGCTGCTAGTTACACAGCTATACGACCCTGACGTGTCTGTATGTCAAGTAGCTGTGAAGATCCTCGAAGAGGCATGCAACCAGCGTCACTATCTCGAGTTCGTGGTCAAGTGTCGCCCTTCCCTCGATCACTTGGGTGAAATTGGTGCGCCGCTGCTATTGCGGTTTTTGTCCACCTCAGTTGGGTATCATTATCTGGATGGTCTCGATTACATCACACAGGAGATGGATGACTGGTTTCTCGGCCGTAATGACGCATACGTGGGCCTTGTTGAAGCCGCGCTCTCGCGTGCCTACGTCGATCAACCGCGTCGGAACAGCTTTGTCCCTGAAGATCTTGTAGACCTGCAGGATATCGGACTACTGCCTCCCCATTTCTATAGAGAACTCGCTCGGACAGCGGAGGGATGCAAGCTTCTGGAGCAGTCTGGGCATTTTAATGAATTTGCATGGACCATCCGGGATTTTCAGCTTGATGAAGAAGACACAGAGGCTCTTCTCAAAGTCAAAGGCTGCCTTTGGGCCGTTGGTAATGTGGGCTCCATGGAGCTCGGTGCGCCGTTCCTTGAGCCTGATATTGTCCAGCACATTGTGAAGATCGCTGAAAGCGCGGAGGTTCTGACGATGAGAGGAACGGCCTTCTTTGTTTTGGGGTTGATTTCGCGCAGTCGACATGGCCTTAAGGTCTTGAGAGATTTCGGATGGGACTCTGCTCTCGACCATAAGGGAAACTCTTTGGGGCTGAGTTTGCCGACCGACTTCAACAAGCTCTTTTTGGTATGTCCCCATAAGCCAGTACCAGCGTGCAAGCCACTGATCGTTTTAATCTTACAGGTTGATTTCCCGAGCCATTCCCGGAACCCTGACTCGAAGCGCACATCTCAGGAGAAATTCAAAGAAGCCGCTATGGACACGGATCCGGCCAACCAGAAGATCTTGAAGTTGATAGTCGATATGGGCAATACCGTGCTATCCAAGCGGGCTGCGGCAGACCTCCATAAGTAAGCATTACACCTAATACGCCTAATATAACCAAATGCGATAGAAGCTAACATAAACCGAACCAACAGTCTCAAGTCGAAACAGCCCGATTGTTTCCATCAGCCTCACCTTTTCCGCAAGACCCTTAGTATCCTCGAAAGCCACCACTTCCGACTGCCTGCACGCCGCTTTGCCTTGGACTTGTTTGACAAGAGCGTCATGCGACGCATAGTGTTAGAAGATGATTCCGATTCAGACTCGGAGGCATCGTCTTCCCAAGTATCGAGCTAGGTGGTGGGTGCACTGGCGCGCTCCGAGTCTCTCGCAATGGGCTCTTGTACGCTTTGTTCGAACAATCGTCCTTTTTACGAACTATCATGCACCAAGCTAGACCACAAGCATCCGATGACCTCACGTTTGGAAATCTTCTTTCTTAGCCACCTCTTTCTTTCTGTCTTCCTGGCTATGGCGTTGGATGGTTCCGGTCATGAGCAACGAAAGGATGTTAGCATATCATGTTCTGCTCATTTCTACCTTGGTTTCCGGGCTCTTTTGCCGTTGATCCGATACCTTTATCTGGGTTTCTTCTTTATCCATGCTTGCATCAAATCGAGAGTTTTGTTCACGGGGGTTTGTGGGATTTCTGCATCAATGATCACCATCATTCATCTTAGGAGTGTCCTTTGCCTCGTTCATGGGGCACATATGTACTGTATATACTTAAAGATTACCATTTACCTTTTCAAACCCATGGAAATTCAGCAATGCTTGTTGCCTGACAACTAGCAGCTACTCAAAAGGAAAGATGTCTTGGCTGCCCGCCATGACATCGAAGGCGCGTCCCCGAACCTCGGATGACGGCCGGAGAGAGAGCTCCGGGAAACCAACCAGTCCAGCTCGTCTCCACCCGTCACTGAAGTAAGCCCAACAAAACATTAATCAATCAATCAATATAAGCGCCGACCGACCGACCGACCGACCGACCCTGGCCTAGATTTCTACCTTATTCTTTATATCTAGGACCCTCCTTCTCTTCTTCTCCCCATTCCCCACTCCTTTAAGTACCAGAGAACCCCCATGGAAGATGCCACCATGCCCACCTCTTCTCCACCTCCGCACCCCAGAAGCGCAGAAGAACACGACAGCGATGATCACCACCAACACCTCTCCTCCACGTTGAACAGCTCACGCGACAACGGCCCACTCCTCCCCGCACATTCCATCATCCGCTTCATCCAATGCCCGCGCTGCTCGTTACCGCTCCGAACCCCGCTGCGCCTGCCGTGCGGAAACACAATATGCAAGTCGTGTCTGCCGCCGATTCGGCAACGGACGGGGATCACTTACCCGGCCGATGAGGAGCGGAAACAAGGGTTTACGTGCTATTGGGGAGATGCGGCGTGCTGCCCGGGGGAACACTGTCTGGGGGATTGCGGGACGGATGTTTTGTTGGGGAGGGTGGTGGATGTGTTTGAGGAGGTGTTGGGGAAGGTGGATGGTGGTGATGATAGTGCTGGGTGGTGCGATGTTAGGTGGGAGAGCAAGAGGTTGAGGAGCGAGTCTGAGGCAAAAGGGACAGAAACTGAGACTGAGACAGAAACATGCGTTGCTAGGATTGGGTGCGATGATTTGTTAGGGGGTGTATATGGGTTGGTCAAGCAGGGTCGGGTTGGATATGATGATTTGCTGGAGATGGAAATTGCTACTACTACGTCTTCTGAAGAGGGTCGGGGTCTCCAAGGACAGGATTGTGAAGGGCAACAATCATACGGGAGGTTGAAGGAGGCAGTCCGGGCCGAATTGGACTGCCAGGTCTGCTACTCGCTTATATTGGATCCATTGACGACTTCTTGTGGACATACATTCTGTCGCGGATGCGTGGCTATGGTTCTAAATCATAGTGATCTGTGTCCGCTTTGTCGGCGCAAGTTGAATATGGCTTCGACGGTGCGGGCTGAGCCCGCTAACAGGAGGATCTCGAATCTGGTGGAGGCTTTGTTCCCTGAGCAGGTTGCATCACGTCGCGAGGGTTCCTCCAATGAAGATGGAGTGGCGGCTACGGGAGATGGAGAGCGGACTATCCCGTTGTTCGTGAGCTCGCTTTCGTTCCCGACTATGCCGACCTTCCTGCATATATTTGAACCGCGATATCGGACTATGATTCATCGAGTGATGCAGACGAGGGATAAGAAGTTTGGTATGGTTATGTATAATCGCTCCGGTCGGCTGCAGGAAGGTTTGGGCAGGGCCCAATTCATGCAGTATGGTACAGTGCTGGTGGTGGAACGGTTCGAGCTACTCCCCGATGGAAGAAGCTTAGTGATTGCGTCGGGGGTGTCGCGCTTCAAAGTGATCAGCTTTGAGATGGTGGATGGATACCATGTTGGTAGGATACAGCGTGTGGATGATATTGCGATATCTGAGGAGGAGAGGCTAGAGTCTTTAGAAACTTCATCGGGAACAGAGGAATCGCTATCACCAGCGTCATCACCACTGGAGTCTCTGCCCACGCAGCAGCTATTTCAGATCGCCTTGGATTTTATCGACAAAAGCCGTCGCGAAGGAGCAGCATGGCTCCATCCGCGTGTTTTGCTAGCTTACGGCGAGGCACCTACTGATCCGGCTGTGTTTCCCTGGTGGTTCGCCTGCGTTCTGCCTCTTTGGGAGGATGAGAAGTACCAACTTCTAGCGACGACAAGCGTCCGGGATAGACTGAAGAAGGTTGTGCGGTGGGTGAGGAAGTCAGAGTCTCGAGAGTGGTAGGTAGATGATCGGTCCGCTTCATTTGGACTTTTCTTCCACATCCTTCCTGGCTGGCGCTCACAATTTCTCTTGACAAGGTTGGCTCGACCCCGACCATCATTCGCCTCGGTCTTATGACTAGCCGTCCCTCTCCTCGTCTTTTCCCTCGTGCCAATGGTTCTGAGCCCAGCTTTGACATACCTAGCGCCGTCTGCGGGAGTCTTTACGTCCTTCACGCCATTCTCCATGTCTGTCTCCATCTCGTTTGGGTCTCCTCGCCCAGTTGATCCTGATCGCCGGCAGCGGGCGCAGAATCAGGATTCAGGAGGAAGCTATATCCCACAGACTCTTGTAATGGGGATCTTCTTGGCTATCTTTGCGACGCAAATGGCGATCAATGTCGTCCAAATTCGGCGAGCCAGACGGCGAGAACCACGCTGATAGATATGGACAACGAAAGACAAGACGAGGAAGAGGGACCGCACTCATTCACGCCAAGGTACGGGCTAATCCTTGACGTATCGAAGGCGCTGATAGTACGCGATAGCGTTTATTGGTCCTTCTACTAGTTGACCTTCGTGGCGCCCGGCCAAAGTCTGTGGCAGCCATGGTTTCTCCTCAAAAGCGAGGAATATAAATATACCCCGTCCTAGCTGGTGGCTGGTTGCCGCAGGGGCATACCCAATTCGGGAGCTATCCATCGCATCGAATAGGTGGGCTAACGCCCAGCTCGTAGAGTCTGGTGCGACTCCATGCAGGCATGGGATTCTTTTCTTTTCTTCTTCTTCTTCTTCTTCTTCCTCTTCTTCTTCTTCTTTTTATATCTCCTATGATCGGCCGATGACAGGGTCGACGGGAACTTACAGCTTTCTGCAAATAGAGGGGTAATAGGAGGGTTTAGGGAGGTTTCAGGCAACTAACTGTTTGGGAATCCCTGCATGTACGTTTGAGAGAGCGCATTGGTGGTGGAACTGGAAGAACCAACCCGTAGCTATCTATGCATAAAGTAGGAGCGAATGCGCCTTGCGTGCGTACCGCAGTTGGTGGAGAACGCTAATGGCGAAGCCTGATAAGAGAACAATGTTGCCTAACTGGCAGGGGTAGAGCCTCTGAGCCCATATCCAAACTCTGACTTGTCCACCGCAATGCAGTGCTGCTGCGGCCGTTTGCCGCTGAGCTGCGCTGGTTGGTGGGCGTTGGTCGCACAAGCGCTGCGGTTGAGAGTTGCGACGCTAAACCACCCAAGCGTTGCAAGATGGCGAGGAAAAAAGCAGAGAGCAGATGCAGCTCATGCAATCCTAATCGCCCTTTCCCATGACGTGCCTCGTCGCTTGCCTATTCGGGCCCCATTGAGTCTGGTTCGCCATGCTGTCCCTGATGCGTTGGCTTGCCAGTTCCCCCGGTCGTTTCCTTCCTTCTCTCTTTCTTTTCGTCTTTCTTCCTTCATCTGCAATTGATCCGCTGTTGCATCTTATCTGCAGTCTTCTTCTTTATCACTTTGAAGTATCTCCCTACGCGTGGAGAGCCCACGGTGAGTAGTATATCCCGACTGTATAGTGTACTGTTTTTCACCAGCAGGATGAAGATGGGAGAAAGATACTAGAGACACCAAACCAACACCCTTGTAGAGGAGAAAGAGAAAGAAAAGAGAAGAATGAAGTAAAGACAAGAAATGGGTCGGGTGATCCATCGTGCTTGCGAAGTTGATGTGGAGCGACCTTGAATTGGAGATATCAACTTCCCTTTCCTCCTATTCTCCCCTCTACTTCTCGGCTCTTCGTTTCCACAATCTTCTCCTGCACTGCATTTCAGCTTCTCTTTTGCATCTTCCAGGTGAAGGTCGCTCAAGCTGACAGCTTCTTCCTAGTATCATCTCAATGTCTTCTTCTTCTTCAGGTAAGCTTGGCTTCATCTACATTCCCAAGCTGCTGGCGGATTGCCTGATCTTTACTAAAATCACCCCACACCCCAGATTCCCGTACTATGGCCTCGTCGACCTCATTCACGAGCCATCCCAATAGCTATATGCCTCGAAGGTGAGTGACATCGACATTCTAATCGCTTGCTGTCTGCAGCTCTATGCTCGTGTTTACTTGTATACTGAGATATGTACTTATCCGACTGACTGGTATCTAAACAGACCATATGCTGTGAGTCCCCTCAACTGCTCGCTTAGAATCCCGTCAATTGCGAGCTAACTTGACGATTGTGCCATTATACAGCAACTCCCGAGCTATAAAAGTACACCGTCAACCGCAGAAACCGTCACCATTCCCCGCTCGGAATATGATCGTCTGGTGAGTGCAATGTGACAGGTCCAAAATGGCCCCTCACTGACCGGTGACACTTCGCAGCTCCAAGACTCGCAACATTTCGGTACGCGACCGCCTCTTATTTATCTCATATCTATCTCGACAGCTGACATTATTACTCCAGCTAAATTAAGAACCTCGCTCCTCACTGGAGGGCTGTCGCAAGAGACTCTTGATGTCAGGACACGCCCACTAATTGGCGTATATTTACTGACCTATACAGGTATTGATTTACGGGGCTGCTCAGCAGCATCCTCACCAAACTGGTCGCGAAGATATCTCTCAAAACCCAGCGAATTCCAATGCGACGCTCGAGAACAAAGCTCCTGGTTGCAATAAGCACTCAGATGTGAAAGTTCATGACCCTGAAGAATTCGACGTTGGTGACGATGAGGACGACGAGGACGCTCTGCTGGATTCCCATGACAGCGACGACAAGGGTGACTTTGATGAGTCTTCCAGAAGTGCAGGATCTTCTCCTACTCCAAGCGCCCAACGTACCGTGCTAATTCGGAATCTTCCCGACCGCATCACCCACAGAGACATCGTCGCAGCCATAAAGGGCGGAGCCCTACTGCACATCTACTTACGTGCGCGGGAACACATGGCCAGTGTGTCTTTTGTCGAAGAAGCGGCCGCCCGTGAATTCTTCCGGACTACGAAGACCTACGGTCTCATTGTTGCTGGGAAGCGCGTAAGTCCTCAATCCGGCAAACGGTAGCGCCGCTAATAGGTACAATAGGTGGAAGTAGGTTGGAATGACAGACAATTCTACCTTCCTCCCTATGTCCGGGCCAAAATTGACAATGGAGCATCGCGCAATCTAGTCGTCTACAATGTACAGCCGAACGTCACGGAGTGGGTCATCCGGAAGGATCTGGACCATATCCACAACCTAATCGTGATCTCGGTACAATTCAAGAATGGCAATGCCTACATCTCCACCAATTCAGTGCATAATGCGCTCTTTGCACGCTCCTGCATGATGTCTCGGTTCACATACAAGGGCATGAAAATTGGTTTCTATCCGGACGAGTGCGTAGGGTCCCCGGGGAAGTATCCCAGGAGAGAACCACAAACTCTAGCAAAGAAAACCGGCTCCGTGCCGAATCGGTTTCAACTTCTGTCCCTAGATGGGGCCGATGATGAAGACGACCATAGCAACCATGATGGACTGGGAAAGATGAATAATGGAATGCGATGGGCTGATAATAGCGTATCCGCCTGACTTGTCACCTCTCCTCTCTTTTTTTCCTATGCATTTTCCTTGATTCGTTGCGCTACCAAATAGTTGAGCAGCACTTTACTTTTAGGCAGGACTAGTCATCAAATCTGGGGGATCGCTAGTACTAGGGTGGTGTGTTGCGTGGAAGGGATCCGGCTTAACGGCACGAAATGATTGATCAGGCTGGACGGGCAAACGTGACGGGATAAGCAATAGCGAGTGGGGTGAGAATGAAACCAGGTGGCGGGTGATCTACGAGAGGGATGGCCAGACTGATTGCCAGATGCTGTCATGTACCGTGGCGAGTGCATAATCAGTCATTTACAACGGTGCATCCGTGATAACGTGCGTTTGTATACTAATCCGACGCACGGACGTCCAATACAAGTTGATAGCGGCAGGGCTGACGACAAAAAAGAAATTGGGTGATATTTGAGATAGTCCAGGCTTATACTAAATAACAGCCTAAGACCGGGGCCAGCATTGCACCATAATTTCCAAACACAGCCACTGTAAACAACCCAAACCATCCTCTTATTTGATTGAATTGTCTGCAGCGGTGGAATGGGACCACCACACCAGATCTCTCTCTTCTTCTCTCCCTCACCCCAGTAAGTACAACCGTTAAAACGACAAACAGCAACAACAACACCATCCCGCATAATATCCCATTTCTGCCCCACAAAACAACCCTCATAACCCGGCCATAATCATAAGAGGGGGAACGTTATAGGAAAACTTTTTTAAGACCGATCCGAGCCAAGCAAGCAAAACCCGAATCGTAAAAGGGGAAGCATAACAGCCGGGAAAAGAGGGGCCCCCAAATCCATAATTTCCCTTCTTTCGAAACGGAAACGGAACGGGAAACAAAGAAATGAGACAGGAAACAGGAGAGGCGGAGCAAGCTTGTATGTGTGTATATTGTTGATGTATAATGAAGCCGTTTAACGGTAGGACTTCTGGTAGCGAGCGCGGGCACCACGACCACCGAACTTCTTGGGCTCCGTACGACGGTTGTCGGCGACGAGGAGTGTGCGGTCGTACTGGACAAGAGCCTGCTTCAGCTGGTTCTTGGAGTGCTCATCGACGTACTTCTGGTAGTAGGCGACGATGGACTTGGCGATGGCCTGACGGATGGCGTAAACCTGGGAGGTGTGACCACCACCGGAGACGCGGACGCGGATGTCGACACCGGCGAACTTGTCGGCTCCAACGATCAGGAGGGGCTCGTAGACCTATCTCATTGAATAATCCTGTCAATTACCCGTCCATGGCACTTCGTAAAACCCGACAGGTAGGTGAGTGTACCTTGAAGCGGAGGATCTCAGGCTGGACCAGAGAGAGGGGCTGGCCGTTGACCCGGATCATGCCCTTGCCTTGCTGCAGTTGGAAAAAAACGAATCAGTTTGACGTTCTCCTTCTTTCCGTTGCGATTTGGTTCATCTGATATATGCGGTGCGGATGCAGATGTGTCGTTCGGTTTGGTTGCGCATGTCTTCTTCACTTTTCCCTTCACGTAATTGATCTTCCTTCAAAATTTCCTTGCGCCGTGTCGTTCTTCGTTTCGATACTCGATAACGCTTCCCCCGTGCTTCCAGGCAATTCACAAGCTTCATAATCCTCCTTAATGTCGAATGATACCCAGATCCTTCCAAACCTCCAAGACCAATATTGACCAATTCGAACGACACATCGGCATCCGCAACACGATAGTCCTAGACCAGGAGAGATAGATAGACAGAGAATGTAATCCTCATACCTTGCAGTGGGCGACAGCGGTGGCTAAAACACATCAACCGTTAGCATCCCAAGTCACACCATATCCCATCCAAACCTCCAATCTTCAAATCCACCCCATTTATATCACCACCAAAATTATAGAGGAAAACTCACCCGTCTTCTTCTTGCCGAAGCATTGCACACTCGGGACGGAAGCCATGATGGGGAGGCGGCGAAGTGTGCTGGGTGGTGGGAAGTAAGGTAGACGGTGTCGGGGTCGTGGAGTATTTGTCGTCGATTAACGGAGTCGCGCTGTATTAATTTTCGCTTCGCACAGTCAGGCGGTGCGATTTCTTCTTTGGGGCTTGTGGTTTTGCTGACTGTCCAATTCCTGTGTCTCGCTTAGTGCGCCGCGCTAGGCCGCTTTGGGTGGCTAAGGTAGGGCTTGCCGATGGGCTGTCACGTGACGGGGAAAGTTCGGACTCCGGATTGAGGCCATATGGAGAAGGTTGTATGTATGTTAGGTTGATTGATTGAGTAAGGCATAGCTATTCGTTTTACGTCAAGATGTCGCAGACTGTTGGAAAGGTATACTTTTCCCCCTTTCCTTTTCCTTCAAACTTCCCCTTCTTCTCTTCTTATCCATCCATTGTTGCTTTCCTTCTGCATCTATTCAATGTCTAACTTGATATCAAAAATAATCCCATATAGACCCGTCTCGCCTTCTCCCGAACATGGCACTACGTCGACGTCGGCAGCGACCCTCGCAGTCTGGGTAGACTCGCCTCCTCTATTGCCCTCACCCTCATGGGCAAGAACAAGCCCGTCTATGACCCCTCCACGGATTGTGGTGACTATGTCGTCGCCGTCGGCTGCCACGACCTCCGCGTCACCGGCAAGAAGCGCTTCCAGAAGAAGTACTACACTCACAACACCCGCCCCGGTAGTCTGCGGAGCATGACTATGGACATGATGTTTGAGAAATGGGGCGGTGGCGAGGTTCTCCGTCGTGCTGTTCGCGGCATGTTGCCCAAGAATCGCTTGCGGGATAAGCGCTTGGCTAGGCTGAAGAGTGAGTATACCTTCTCTTAAGTTATATTGATATCAATTGGATATATATTTGTTTGCCTCCTAGTTCTGGGGGAGGCTTGGGGCATATGTTATGTCGTTTGAGAAGGGTTGTATGCTAATAACATTGTTGTATAGCTTTCGAAGGTCTCGCGCACCCCTACAAGGAGAACATCGTCAAGCTCAACGGACAGTCGGTCATTGGGAACTTGCCCGAGGTGAAGGAAGCGTTTAAGGCGGCTAAGACGGATGCGTAATTGCATTGTTTTGTCTGCGCATCTGTCGACTTGCTGGATCGGATACCATTTTACCATTTAACCTCTTGTACTTTTACATATGTCATTGATATTGCTGTTGTCATGTTATGACTTGCTAGCGCATGGGTGGGAGTTTTGTGATATTATTTTCTTTTTATCTTTTGTGTGATATATCTTGTTTATACTATTACTAGCTACGCTACACAATTACAACAGCTTCGTGGCATCTCTACTGGAGTGCATTGACCAATGGTATATGAGAACCTGTGAATGATGCTATTATCCCTAACCTATATACAAGTGCCAGAACTCCATCTCATAACTGCTAATGCAATACTACAAACCATCCTACAGCTTCGCCTTCGTGTTGCGACCAACCGTGCACTTGATCAGCCCGTTCGGGTTGGTCTGCGGCGCATACACCTCGGCATCCTTGCCGGTGTTCTTCAGGCCCTTGTGCCAGCTCAGGTCTGCGACAAACAATTGGTTAGCCGAAATTCAGGACGAGAAGATATCAACCAGACAAATTACGTACCAACTTCAAAGTAGTGCTTGTTAGGCAGAGAGTACTCGACCGTCTCGAGCAAGGACTGACGAGCCAGGATCTGCTCCGCCATCTTGTACATAGTGTTCTGCACACTAGCCGAGTTGTCCTCGGCAAAGGTCTTAAGGGTGATGTCCCTGGCCGCCGCCCAGGTCGCATCGAAATGAGGCACAGTAGCGCGCACCTCGTCCAGCCCGCTGAACCGGCGCCACTGCCAGCTGGCGTCGACATCGGTGCTGAGAATACGATCCCATGTCTCAGGGAGGGTGGTGTACTCGTCGCGCAGGAAGCCCCAGAACTGCGAGTTGGTGCTCTTCAGCACAGTCAACTTGGCCAGAGACGACGTGATGTCAACACCCTTGCCCTCGACGACATCGACCTGCACGTTGCGGGTTTCCTCGCCATCCCGGAGGAAGGAGTGCGGGTGCGGCTTGCCGTCGATGGTCATACGGGTCCAGCGGTGGGTGATGATGTTGACATGGGCGGCGTGGATGTGGTTGTACTTGGTGATGAAGTGGCTTCCAAGAATGGAGCCGAAGAGCTCGGGGGGAGTGACGGGATTTTGCTTGGCGGTGATGTAGATGGTGTTCTTGATGGAGTCGGTTGCGACAATGACGCTGTTGTCGGCCTTGGTGTAGCTATAGGAAATGAGGGTTAGCTTTGAGCTTGGGTTTAGAGAAGGGAGAATACATACGAGGTGTCGATGTCACCCTCCAAAAGGACGCAGACGGTCATCTCCACGACTGTCTGGACGCCGGTCTTCTCGTCGCGGTGGACCTTGTATACTCGGACATTGTCCTTGCCGTAGCGGGCCGCAGTAACTGGGGAAGACATGGTGGGTATGGGGTAGGGAGGAGAGGAAGTTGAGCAAGCAAGGAGGGAATCAAACTAGCAATAAACACAGAACTGGAAATCTAACTGCAACCCCTGTGGCAGCAGGATGAAGCTTTTTAAAGGCTTCTCCGGAGCCAGGGAGCAGTCGGGATGGGGAGAGGCAGCGTATCGGCCACCTCCGAAGCCCGCGGGACGTGACGGCCGCAGCCTCCCTCGCTTTATCTTATCGCCCCGGGATTCGTAACCTTTGGGGTTATGCAAACATCAGGCAATCCCGGCTATGGATGCCGGGTTGTTGGCTAGAATCTATTGTACCGAAGTGATTGGGATGGATTCATCTGGTTGCCGTCAGCGGTTACATGAGACACAAAGAATGACAGCCAGACTACCAAGAAACAACCCCAAACGTAGATGGAAGTATCGGACATGTGACTGCCCAGACGTCATCCACTCGACATGAATCTCGCAACTCAACAAACAATGAATCCCCAGACTCAAGATGGTCTCTATGCCATAATTGCAGGAATGTCGGGATCTGCTAATATTCTGAATAAAGCATATCCCGTTTAAACCCTCGACTGGCCTCCAATTGCTCTGCTACGGCCCTGTCCGACACCGCGGGACCAACCAGTTGTCCAAAGGTTCAGCAATGAGAGCTATCCGACTCAATCGTGCTGAAACCAGGACACCAAGTCGACAGACCTCGACATACCATGTGGTTTACAACTGAATCCAGAGAGCGCCCACCATGGCTTCTCAAGTACCGTTCCTCCACAGCCTTCATCATCGCGACAGTTTGGACCTCTTCGTTCACGGTATGCAGACGTTCTACACCAGAAACACAATAGCTGACACCGGCAGGACTACTTCCTCTATGCTATGGTGAGCATCATCCATACCTACATCTACAACACCATCTGACATCCTAGATCGTCCCCGTCATGCCAACAGCCCTAGTCGACCGCGCGAAGATACCCTATGAAGACCGTACGTCTTACCCTCCACCACAATCAACCGAATCTATACCATCTAACACCCAACCAGGCGAACGCTGGGTCAGCATTCTCCTCATCTGCGAAGCCACCGTCGCATTCGTCTGCTGCCCGATATTCGGATACCTGATCGATGTGGCACCCACGCGCAAACTTCCCTACCTCCTCGGCCTCATCCTGCTCGGCGCATCGATGCTCATTCTCTGTCTCGCACGCACCATCGGCTTCTTCGTCATCGCACGGCTCCTACAAGGCGGTGCAACCGCCATGGTCGTTGTCGCCGGACTCGCCCTTCTCACCGACTCTGTCCCATTCGAAAACCTCGGCCAGACCGTCGGATACCTAGGGTCAGCGGTTACGCTAGGGTTCCTTCTAGGACCGCTACTGGGGGGTCTCGTGTATCGGGTTGCAGGGTATCAGCCCGTATTCGCAATGGCGTTTGCCATTGTAGGAATCGACCTGGTAATGCGATTTGCAGTGATCGAAAAGAGAGTCGCGAAGCGGTGGATGGCGCTGTCGCAAGATGATGCCGACAGCAACAACGAAACCAATCACGACAATCCATCCGATGATAACCCACCTCAACCCGACACCACAGACAACGATGCAACCATCATACCCAAGCACTCTCGTAAACCCACCCCCCTACTTCTCCTCCAACAGCCCCGCATCCTCATATCATCCTGGGGCCTCCTCGTCCACGGCATGATATACGCAGCCTTTGACGCCGTACGTCCCTCCCCCGTCCACCCTCCAACTATAACCAGATCCCTAACAACCCACCAATTAAACCAGACAATCCCCATCTTCGTAGAATCCCACTTCAACTGGACCCCCCTAGGCGCCGGCCTAACCTTCCTCCCCTCCTCCATGACCGCTCTCTTCGAGCCCTACTTCGGTATCTCCCCTCCCATATCCCCCGCCCCCAAAACCCAACCAACCCACCCCACTAACCCATTCCAATAATTACAGGGAAACTAACCGACACTCTAACCCCCCACCCCATAGCAACAGCCACCTTCCTCCTCCTCCCCATCCCACTAACCCTTCTGGCGCTCTCCAGCCAGCCAACAACAACCCATATCACCCTCCTAATGATAAACCTCACCCTCACCGGCCTCCTCGTCAACATAGCAACGCCCGCCCTGTACCTCGAGACGCAGCGCGTCCTGGACACCATGGAGCGCCGACAGCCGGGGATCTTCGGGCCAAGGGGCGCAGTCGCCCAGGCGTTCGGGATTCAGACGATGGCGCAGTTTCTGGGACTGAGTTTGGGGCCGTTGGCGGGGTTCGTAGAGGGGAGGTTTGGGTGGGGGAGTGTGGTTGTGGGGTTGGGGGTGGTTTGTTTGGGGACGGGGGTGGTGGTGGGGGTTGGGTTGAAAGGTGATTGTTGTGGGTATGGGGGGGAGGGTGGAGGTGAGGGGGATGTGGATGGGGAAGGTGAGAGGGAGAGGTTGCTTGGTGGTGATTGATTAGGTAGGTGAAGTAGTACCAGGATATAGATTTGAGTTACGTTCTTGGTTTCGAGTAGGAGAAGTTTTGTATGTAAGTTTGTTTGGTTTAGATAGTAGAACCTAGGTCAGTCATGTACTGATTGATACATTCGTATTTCAGATCAGATCTAACATCCATTCATTCATCCATCCATCCTCAATCATATCACTGCACCTTTTATCAAAAGAGGTAAGACGAGATTCATGCATCACACACAAACAAAGCAGGATTGTCTTCATGTACAGTTCAAACTCAATCCGAATACACACCGGTGTGGGTGTAGCATAGCATAGCATGGCATGGCATGGCGGAGCGGAGCGGAGAAAGAAGAATCCATATCAACACCAGAATGAATGGTTCAAATCATATGATGAGAGAATCGAAAATCGGAAAGTTAAAAGCGGTATGTTTTCTGTCTGTAATTCATTCATCGGGGGAGGAAGAGAAAAAGAGAGAAGATAAACGCCATCCAATGCCCTACTTGGACGCCAATCACCCCTAGGCAATAGGGGGTTTAAAATGTAATGAAAGTAAAGAAACTCCACTGTAACGCTCATATCCCCAAACACCATAGATAAATCAATCAATCACAGACTTAGCTGATCAATGCTCCCCACTCTACCGCTCCCACCGAGCCGACCTCCTCCCTTCGTCACCATCCCTAAGCGGTAAAACCGTTCCTCGCCGCCAGGCGTTCGACCCCCGATATACCACTTCTCCGGGCCCAGCGCATCGCGGAATCCTCCCGAGCCACTTGAGCTGTCGCTGCCGCGACGCTGACGGCCTTGGCTGTTTGTGATAGGGATGGGGTTTGATGCGGCCGGGGTAGGCGGGGAAGAGGCGACCTGCTGGGTCTGAGGTGGGGCCGGAGATGCTGGGGAAGATTCGGGCTGGTTCAATGGGGTTCGCTGGTGCGAGTGAGGACGGGAGTGGGAGGAGGATGAGGCGCTAGTGGTGGAATGATGGTGGTAGTGGTGGGTGGTGGTAGATGGAGAGGCATCTGATGAGGAAGCGGCTGCGTTGCCGCTGCTGGCCTTGGTGGCTATGGCTCGTGCGCCTTGGGAGATTTGGGTGGAGGAGAGAGAGGAGGATGGGCCAGCGGCAGCGGATTGTGAACCTGCTGTTGAAGCTTTGTATGTGGACTGGGCGCGAAAGGCCGCTAGAAAGTTGGCCAGGAATGGCCGGTTGGTGGACATGGTGGCGAGAGGGGGAGCCACGGTGAGAAGATGGAAGTGAAGTAATTGATTTTGGACTGACAGGGGTACGCTAGTCGGATGAGACTAGGGCCTGTAGTCGGTCGCAGGTGTGTTTGCTAAATATTGGTGTAGGAAGTGTGGGTTGCTGGATACGGGGAATGGTGAGGTGAGGGAATTGCGAGTTCTTGTATATAGAGTTGGTGTCGGTGGTCGTCGGTCGAGATCGGGGCGATAGTAGCCGCGGAGTTGCGGAGTAGACGAGATCTAGACGGGGAGTCTGAGAGGAGAGTGTGGGTGGTGGAGAGAGACTGAGTACAATAGTACACAAGTACACGAGCACAGACAAAACCAAAAGGAGACTGCAGGAGGGGACGGATGATCGGAGCCAGAAGGACGACGGAGGAGGAGGACGATGACGAGAGAAACGGCGAAGAACGAGATCCAGAAGTGAAGCTGGAGGACCTCCGGAGAGTCCCGTGGGCGGCGGCCAATCAGTGGGGGTGGATATCAATCCGGGGGAGCCCCTCGGCGGTGACGTCTATTAATGGTTTCCTTTAAAACTATCAGTTATATCTGTTTGATGGAGAGGATGGAATAATCACTCATCACTCGAGATATGAAGTAGTGTGTCTCTTATCTTTTATGCTGGGTGAATGTTCCCCCTACATAAGTAGTTGTTGTTGGATATACCATGTCTTTCTCCTTCTCTCTTCTCTATTGTCCCCCCACTCTCTCTCTTCCAAGTAAACCATCGGCCTACTACTTACTTATACTTTGGCACATGCGAGACCCAAAAAAAAAACAAGAATGAAATCACCTGCAACAAGAATACCCGATCGCACTAACCAGCCAGCGCTCACCGTAGGGAAATCCCGGGATCTTCCCCAGGCCAACTCCGCCCCGGACCAAAGGCTGGCTGGCTTGTTCGGTCGGGAAAAGTCAAGTTCCAGGGAGTCACGGGGTGTTCACATGCCTTGTCCGTTCCGATCCCGTGAGGCTCTCTTATTGATTAATGAACTACCTTAGTAGTTAGTTATTTCTGTAGTACTCTGCTTTCTCCTCTACATGCCCAGAATAATGGTAAGTCAAGTAAATATGGTCCTTATTATTTCTCGTTCAACTCCGAATCACTGGCTGTCTATATTCTAGCTTTTGGATTCCCGTGGCTTCCCATAAGTGACGACTTCCACCAGGCCTGATGCAGGGGGCTCAACAGCTTCCCTGGCCTCCAGACTCCAGGACCAGATACAAGAAGAAAATACATGCAGCATCATGGATAGAACAAGTACATAACCGACGTATGGAACATCTGGGGGCTGACCAGGGGTGTGCATCCAGGCAGATCAACCAACCGCCGTCCGGAGTAACAAAAAAGACAAGCTCCAACACAGCAGGAGTGCCCCTGACTGCGGCCAGGATCTGCAGGCAACCCAGCCGCAAAATGTAGGAAATTGGGCAGTCGAAAAGCACCATGCTACCTTTTTCAGTCACGAATGAGAAAAATGAAAAGAAAACGGAAAAAGAATAAAGCATGAGACACGGAAGGAAACAGAAGCACACTGACACAGAAACACATTGGATAGAGAACGCAGGAGGCAAATGATAAACACAAGACGATGCAACACCTTTCATCCTAGCTCGACCTCGTATGCCCCCATCGGACACACAGTATGTACTTACATGGTCGACTGGAAGACAACATGCGGATAGGAAACGGCCGTAACGGTTATGCAAACAAATCCCGAACACACTCGACCCTCCGTGCAGCTCAAATTTGGACAGGTAAAGGGAACATGCAAAGCGGAACGAAGAGTGGACGGAAGCCTTCCCTGCTAAAGAAATCTTTTGATGACTCGTTGAAGATGAGAGAGCCCTTGACGCAACAGAAATCAAAACACATGCCCAAGTCTATGATTGGACGCCAGTTAAAAACCACACACACCATCCCATCAACCCACTCATAATGGATGGAAACAAAACAAAACAGGTCCAGAATCACCGCAAATCTGCACTCGCCGTAGAAAATGCTCACAAGATTTTTCAAATAAAACATGGACGACCAGATAACCCAGTAGGACAAAAGAAGACGTTTTCATAACAATTGAGTAATCCGGATGCTGTAATCTAGACCAACGCTGTGGCGCGCTGCGCGGAGTCGGTGGCCGAAACGAGCTTTTTTCTATCTGTATTTTTTTCTTTCCTTCCATTTTCCGGTTCCTTTTTTTTCTTGGTTTTTTCTTTTTTCTCTTATGACAACCCTCAATAATCATTCATGAGGCTTTCCAGGCTGGATTCAATGCGCATAATCCAGGAGACTGATAAGGCGCCAAACCGCATAGCATGTACACGCTTGTGCAAGAGCATCAACAGCATGATCGGAGAAGCGTCCCCATACATACTCCCAGACAAATGCCTAGCATTGCAAGACATCGCTAGACTTATGCATAACATCGTTTGACAACGTAACCCAGTTAGTAAGACAAATTTTGTAACCGTTCGTTTAGGCCGCAGTACTTCGTCTCCCTTGACGTTATGCACATCAAGCTCAACGTGGTCAGCTCAAGACATCCACTTCCAAGTCACCACTATTGCCTAGCAGGCTGGACGGTACCTGGGATTCGGGGATCAGCATGCCGTCATCCATACGCAGAGCGGGATTGAGTTCCAAGACTCCTTCACTTACCGTCGCCACTCAACGTGGTCGAAGCCAGGTAGAGACCGTTCATCCCACCCTCCTGGGGACCAGCGGTGGTGGTGGGGTAAAACTTGCGTTCGGTATCGACGTGAGCGTGGATAGGCTCCTGGCCGGACGCCATGGTCTGGGGGAAGACGGGATTGATGTAACCGTCGGACGCTCCGGGCTGAAACATCGAAGTCCAGTCAATTTCGCCAGCGTGATTGGGAGGTCCAGGCATGACAGGACGTTTAGGGTCTTGAACAACCGGGGGCTTTACCTGCTCAATAGGAGGACGATCAACATTCAGCTGCTGGCCAGTTGCATCTGCGCCAGGCTGCACCATGTACGGGTTCTGCTTGGGAGCAGCAAGCCAGGGTCCACGCTGGTGAGGCTGTCCGCCCGGGAACGCGTCTTCGGGCTGACCACGGTTCATCCCATTGACGGAAGGCATGGAGAAACCCAAAGGCTGCTGTTCCGGATATCCGGGGCGACCGGGAGCCATGCCGTTGCCATTCACGGGCGCCTCGCCATACGTAGCACCCGGCATACCGTTGGGATGCGGGACGGTGGTATTGACTTCATCCTGAACGGGCTTAACGGCATTCTGCGCAGCTTGAGACCGCTTCAAGTGTGCCTGAGGGTGCGACAGGTGAGTCGCCCCAGTAGGGTTACCACGTCGCAACGAGCACTTCTGGAAGTGACGCTTGAGAATATCACTGCGAGAAAAGGTATCCTTGCAGAGCACACACATGTACGGACGGTCTCCAGTGTCTACCGAAGAAAACAAAGATTAGTCATCGGAACGATTCAATCCCCGCCATGCGCTACCGAATTATCCAGATGGAAGGAGGGGCACTCACGTCTGAGCAAATGGCGCTTCAGATGCTTCGCATGAAGATAGGTCTTGTTACAGTGCGGGCAAGGGAACTTTCCGTCCGCATCCTTGGCCGGAATGGTAGTGTTCTTCGCGGTACCATTGACACCGTTCGTGACGGGAGTCGCGCGTCCCGGAACGCTCGGCAAAATTCCGCGGCGGCCCTGCGACCCAACAACCTGTGTCCTGGGAGGTTCCTTCGCAGCATACGGGGGAGCACCGTTTGCACTTGCAACAGGGTCGGGGTTCATCCAAGGCGTTCCCTTGTTATCGGAGTAGCTGAAAGCACCTGACGGAAGACCGGAGAAATCCGAGCGACGATCACGCGGAGGCGCCGGCGCAATCGGCTGGGGATAGGTCTGCGCGCTGGACGCGGGAGGCAGCACGCTATGAGGCGGAGGGTAAGGTTGCGACGGCTGGGGTTGTGCCTGCGGATTGGGATGGGACAGGAACGACGAGGGAGGCAGACTACCCACGGTGGTGTGAGGCATGATAGGAGCCGCGGAAGACGCGTAGACATCGTGAGTAGATGCGGGATACCTCGACAGATCCGGCCGGTACGGCTGGCCCATGTAGGAGTGAGGGGCAGGGGATTGACTGTGATGAGGCTGCAGCGGGGGAAGAGTATGCGGCTGGGACACAGGGTATTGAGGCTGCATGGTGTACTGAGGCATAGGCATGCTCGAGATAGGTGTCGAAGACAGAGGCGTGGAGCCCTGGGGTAGGCTGGTGGATGGGGGCCGTGAAGGATGAGATCTGGGATCCATCGTGACGCGGAGAGGCTTTCAAACACGGGGAGGAGGGGAGGTGAAGGGGGAGAGAAGAGAATTGGGGTGAGGAACTGGCGAAAGAAGATTTCACGATATCTCGATCATTGATCGCAGGGCGAGAAAACCTTTTCGTAGGATGTGTCTTGCGACCAAGGCAGTGCTCCGTGGATGCGAAAAGACTGCCAATGCCACTTTGTTCAAATCCTGATCGCGTTCGCTCGCAAAATTCTCCTGCCCGGAGTTGTGTGCTCGCTTCTCTTCGATTGTGACTTCTGGTTCCTTTTTCTTGTTCCGACGAATGAACAATCCTCCCACCTGATGCGGAGAATTGACGATGAGATTCGCGGAAGAGGTAGGTTCGATAAGCAAATCGATGCTCAAGGATCCTCAAGGTCGACGATAGACGTGCAGGATCAAGTCCGACTCCACTGCAGAAAAGAGGTCAGGAAAGAGGTCGAGATGCTTAATCTGAATTCCCCACGGTCACCCACCAGAAACTTGAGTTGTGTGGGAACTTCTCACTATCCGCACGTTGTCAAAACAGTCAATGGTTCTGATCCACCAGGGAGGCGGCGTGTAAGTGGGTCTAACACAATCAGCAGTGCTAGAGGGAAATTTCGCTAGCCAAATTTTGCTTCGCGTCAACAATGCGCGCGAGATTGACCAGGATGGCTCTGATGGGAAGATCACAACTGCCAGGGACAACGCGTATAGATGCGGAGACAAGGGCGAAGGAAGAGGAAAAGTAAGGGGGGGAAGAAGAGCAAGAGGGCAAAAAAGAAAATGAAAAAGAATGATAAAATAAAATAAAATAAAATACAAAAGCTTAGGAAAATTTGTTCCAAGAGGGAAGACCCAAGGTAGCCGTCCCTAGGGTAGTCACGGGAATGGAGGGAGGAGGAGGGGGGGGTGGAAGGGGGGGCGACGAACGGCGGCGGCGGCACAAAGTTAAGTGGGTGAAGGAGGAAAAAAAAAAAAAAAAAAAGTTAGGGGAAAAAAAAAAAAATAATCGTCAGTATCGGAAGAGCGAAAGATGACACACTAACCTACTACTAAAGGCAAAGGAGGAAAAAAAGTGGAAGAGGGAAAGAAATCACGACTAATTGAAGGTTAACTGGGGATTGGCGGTGACGATCGTAACTCTGGGAGGCGACAACCGTAAAAGTTGAAGAGGAAAAAAAAATGTAAGTAAAAAAAGAAATATGGAAAAAAAGGGAAAAATACTATTAAAAAAAAATTATACCGGAAAATATTAGTTATTTTTATGATTTTATTAGCATCATCTTCTACTCAGTCAGCACCCAACGTTTGGGACGGTTGCTGGTTGCCGTTGACCTGATTCGTGCCTCGTCCGGTTTCCGAAACCCAGTCAAGAGCCGAACAAGGTCTGCATTTTCTCTGCAAACTACTAGACTATCCTACTTTTGTGGTCTCCCTGGTGTGCTTTACCTTTTGGGTACAACGATGTCGAAAACGTTAACCAAGATCTGCGTGCTTCGGTAGGCTTCGCAGTGCCTTTGGCACTGAGAATTCTAAACCACGAGAAGAGGAACGGTTCTGTAAACTTTCTGCCGCCCAAGAGACGGCAAGTTCGGCTCAACAATCAGAGTCTTTTCCGAAATGTAGAACACCGGAAGGGTAAGGAAAGCCCTCAGCAGAGCACAAGTCGATTTTGGTTGGCACCAGCGGCAAGCAGGGGAAAATTGTTGAAGGCGCTATTTCGATCGACGATGCTGGTTGGCTAACTCGTTCATCGCATAATGTATTTTAATTATTCGGATTTCTTGGTCAGGCTTCCTCTGTGTCACAGATTGGTTTGGAGGGGAGACACATCGGGCGTGTACCGAAAAGACAAAACCCGATGTACTCGATCGTATCCTCGCCGCAGACAGCCACGGGAAAGATACCTGGCAGGAACTTGTTGTTACCGGTCTTCTAGCCTACCAATCACAAGACTCCAGAGACTTGCGCGGACGCAAGCGGAGAAACGCATGAACTGTTCTAGGCCAAGCGTCAAGCATAACGAAGAAGTGATCCTATTTTATTGCTCTACTATTATGAGAATATGGTATTGGAAAGACATTCTGCCTATCCAGAACGGAGTCGGAGAGTCAGATGTCCGCGTCTCAATCGTTACACTCATCGCAAGGAAGACCGTAATTTTACGCCAGTTGGTTCTGAACCCCTCCGGGGAAGGAAGGGCCAGGGCCGAGAGACTCAAAAATACTACTACTTACTACTGTACTACTAAGGCATCGGGCCCGGATGGAAGGATCAAAGGAGAGTAGCAGATATCTAGACACAGCAGCAGCATAGCAAATCAGTTTTTCTGGTGATGAGGGGGTAGGAAGACATGGAGGGGCGGGAGGTCTAAGACTGCATGCCCGCCGTAAGATTGAGCTTCCGACAAGCGCAAAGCCGGAGCTTTGGTCTGGAAAGCTTAGTGAATCTCGTAAGTATCCCTGTAGTTACTATACATAACTACACCCATGAATGCATGCCTACCGCCAGTACAAAGTAAGTAACGTCCCTGTTTTTGGTACATACTTCGAACTACTATTACTACTAGTAGTAGTAGGAATTGGTTAGCAGGCAGGCAGTGCTCCGTCCGGTCGCATTCGACTGCCCTTTCGAGCTTGGACATTACACCGAGACATTATAGTAGCCTGGGTGCAGCAGAGCCTTTCAACGAATTCTTGCGTCTCTCATCATTTCGGAAGCAGAAGTAGTCTTTTACTTTGTAGTATGCTTGATGTCATGAGGCGGATGGAGTTCTGCATCCCTTCTCCGCAGTTGACAGGCCCGCTTGCTCGATATTGGCTCCTTGGGGCGCTCAGTCCTCATGGCACATCCACAATCCCACATGAGTTAGGTAGGGGCAGGAAACCTTATCAAGGCGATATCTTTGTTCGAAGTGGAGTGGCATCCTGGCTTGGACCTGAGCTTCACGGCTGGGAACAATGGTAGAGTTGCCCACTCTACTCCACGGCTGTCAATCTCGATTTTAGAAGTATATACTCCATCAATACTCCATAATGTGTGACATCCGATGGGGATCCCTATGGGGCCTTTCATCCTGCGCTTCCCCATCACCGGTATTTATATCAAGTGCGGCTTGTCCGCAGCATTCAGGTACCTACCTTCCTTCAGTTAATAACTGGTTTACAATTCAGTGTTTCCCGCCGCAGGCTACAACTCCCACGCAGCCACAGTACTACTATACTACTCATTGTTTTGTATCCTCAACAATTGATATACCCCCTACTACGGTCTCTACCAAGGAGTGACAGGAGTTAGTCTAACGGTGGTGTCACAAGCAACGACTCAACGGATGAGCCTGCATCTATTACTCATATCATGCGCTCGGTTTGCTTTTGACAAGTAGGTAATATTTCAGACTTGCGTAAGCTGCGCTGGACGGGCTTCCCAAGCAGGTGCATGTGTGCCTCCTGAGACATTCTGAGATTACAAGTTTGGCGTTCAGACCACTCAGGCTACCCTCCAAGTCTCCTGGGAATGAAAATCCCACGCCTGAGGACAAGTGATGTTCAGCGCAAAGACACCACCACCTACAGGGCTCCGACCATGATTGAACGCCTCAGGTATATACCAGCTGCATGGAGCTTCTAGACTGCAGGCCGCAAGCGTGGTACTTTTGCGTTTCGGGGAGTGGCAGAAATCCGGCCAATTGGCAAGTCGAGGAGGCCACGCACCTTGTTCCATCCATGCCAGTGTGCCGCCCCTAACAGCTTGATTACGCCTTGGAAATTGTGATTTCGGAGAATCGACTAATACCACATTTCCCAGGCGTAACCCGTGGTTCGGCGCTGCGTATCCTTGCCACTTCCGACCGGAGGTATGATGGATCATAATCAAACTCATTCCTGCAATCGCTGCTGGCATCAATCTCGAGTCCCGGAAGGGGGGCATTAGAGCAGTGAGCAGGACCATTCAGTGTCTACGGCTGTTAATCTACAAATCATTCCTCAGATCAACGATTCTTCATCATGATGGGTCCTCTTTTAGACTTCAAGACTGCGGCTGTTCTCCACCAGGAGATTTTCGCTGGGAGCTTCTCCCGCTTCGATTGTGGACCTCGACCTCTGGCTTAGGCGGGCGAGTGGAATCGCTGCACTTGCTTCTCCGTATTATATCCGAAGCTATCTGATCTGACCACCCGGCAGGGGTCACACAGCATGCAGCGATTCATAAACTCAGAAGGAGGCGCAATTCAGTAACAGTACGGAGTAGATAGTACTGTGGGAGCGAAATTGGCCATGCATGGCGGAATTGCGCGGACGAGAGTTCCGTCAGTTTGCAAATGCGGAAGCCTATTTTTGCCTTCTTCTTTCCCAGGAGGAATAACATTAACTACATTCGGATGAGGCCTCGCGCTCGTGGCCACGGAGCACTACGGGAGCGTGAAGGAAAGATGCCGTCATACCACCACCGTACCATCCAATACGTATATACTCTGTTACCAACCCGGTATTAACATTACTAATTTGTGCGGAACGAAAACTAATCTTGCAATCTGCGCTCGGCTGGATGGAATATCCATTGCCAATTTGGTATCTCCTCGTTCCTAAACTCATCATTTGTCTGTCATGTTATTAGGAGTTGTCGGTCCCCATCCTTGCCTATGTGATCGGATATATCGCTCAACCACAAATAATAATCAGCTAGACTAGCGCTTGCTCTTAAGCCGGTGGATGATGGTTCTGCAACTTCTCGCCTGACTTGCCACTTACGCTGGTGTTCCAAGGAACAGGCGCCCACAGTTCTCACGCCGGTCAGCACCACTGCGAGACGCCTTCCCGGACACGGTAAGACCAACATGATGCATCCAGTGGTAGCCTCCCGGTACTACCCTGCACCTCGCCCAATGTGGCGGTCCGATCACGGCCGCCGGACTCCACCAACGAAGCCGATGGCCCGCTCATGGAAACTTCTACGGAGACACCCAAGCAAGGCGGTGTGGGAGATCTCAGGAAGACCCAGTTCACAAAGTGGCTGTCGTACGAGAGAAGGCGCACTAGACGCTGTTTGTCCTTAGGCAGCGCATAGCCAGAGGTTAAACCAGGTGCTTAACGGCATGGCTCAACGAGAAATTGTCCGACCGATCGCCGCCAGCTTGCTATCGTCCTAAAGCTTGGCCTCGCTTGTGAGACAGTTGCGTGCTAGTTGGTCTACGGAGTACACAGTAGGGAGGCATATTGCTGTCCGCCGCTCTCCGCCCACCGTACTGTGTCAGGCACGAAAGCACTATTCGGGCTTGGTACTCACTACTACTGGGTACGGAGGTCCTACCCGGCTGGAATAGTAGCCAAGCGTCTTATATGTGGTGTCGATTACTTCGTATCGACACGTACCTACATCAAATTGCGTCGAATTCCATATATAGATTCTATACTACGGACACCGCTGCCCTCAACAAAAGGACTGTGTGTGCAGGCCCGAAAGTCCATCCATTACAACAAATTGATAGAGACTCTACCGTATACCATCTACGTGGCAGGGATGAGCAGGCACAACCGCGCAGCGTGGCTGGTCTGAGTCCAATCTCTGAACAATGAAAACCAACAGGCGCCGCGATAATAACATAATAGTGATATAATGCCACTAAACTCCGTACGTGGACTAGTTCGGCAGCGCTAAAGTCCTTAGCCCCTCGACGAAAAGCATCCCTACGGGTCCTACAGAGCAGAAAAGAACTCAAAACGACCGCATGCAGATCCTCCCGCCGAATCCGGGACGGTCAGAGTCGGCCGGATACTTCCTCGGCACTTTTACCCTGCCAGGGTGGTTTTTCCGGCCACGACCGGAGTAATGCCGAAGCTCAAGTCTGGATCGGCTCAGTTTCAGACCTCGCGTGCGATCCAATGACAACGAAAGTGTTGAGCGAGGCGAGAACGCCACTCACCTCATTCCACTTGATGCCAAGCGGACCGGACGCTCTTGCGATGCACATTTTGTTGGTGTTGTTCGGTGTGTGTGTATTGTGTGCTGTGTGGCCTGAGCCTGTGCTGCTTAGGCTTTTTCCCCTCTCTCCTCTTCGTCCACCTGTTTTGAGTTAGTTTACAAAGTAACTACTCTGTTCGGAGTAGTTAGCGATTGATCTGGATCGCATGGGTGAGGTAATCATGGTCATGTGCCCGACGCTGCGAGTCAGCCAGCCCGCTCACACACTCTCTCTCCCGCTCTTCCGCCCGGAATGCTGTCGCTTCTGCTGCCGCCGCCTTCGTTACTTTTTCCCATTCGATCAGATACATCTATGGGTACCCAGCAGGTGGCTGGGTAGATGCATACACAATATTTCGAGACATCTACACCGGCTCGCTTTATGTCTGAAAATCAGGGCCATATTGAACAATGGCTATCAGCGTACAATATTACAAGCTACTACTGCCCGAGTTGGCAGGAGTGTAAGAACGGCTAGTAATTAGTTAATTGGGATGTTATTGCAGCTACAGGCTATCCCACACACTTGACGGACATCGTTGGCGCTTGCAACAGTTGCTCTATCCATTCGCCAGCCACCCGGACTAGGGTCATGCATAACTGGGGGGTAGGACTCGTTCGATCGAGCAATGTACCCAGTCGGACATGGGCGGCACTGACACTGGTCGTCGATCCGAGGGTAGCCATCGAACCATGGTCTTGGATCCGACGATGGGCCATGGCCACAAAACCGCATGGTCCCTGTTGACTCTTTGAATGATACGATGGCGGATCCTTGGGATACGGGATGTATCTACCAGGGCCGCGTCATGATGTTTCCGACTGGTTTGACGCGCATGTATGATCCGGCGAGTGTGATATGTTCAACCGTATCAAATGCTACCAGGGCCGGAGTGGTATCCGGGTGGCTATGGTGTGAAAATGGCCTGATTAGTAGGATTAGAGTTCGTTGAGCGTAACGCCGTCACCAGTGGCCGGGAAGCCACCATACAAATTTCATTTCAGATAGAGTATGTGGCTGCCTGAGGCGTGATCAGATAAACGACGAACCCCCCTCTCACTAAAGCTGCAGGGGTACGTCCGCACTACGGAGAAGGGAGGAGGAACTAAGGGAAAGGAGGAGGAGGGGGTGCTGAGGGGAAAGGGGGGGAAAGGGAAACCTGGAGTTGAGGGTATCCATGATCTGCTCGATGGCCAGAAAGGCGAGTCCAACCCCGTCCCGCTTGTCTGTTGTCGTGTATAATATTTTTGCCACCGGCGACAGGCCGACCAGCAGCCACGCGGACTGGAATCTCAGTGTGAGACAGCCAGGTTTATCTGCCTAGTCTATATGGCAGATTATAATTTCTTCCTAGGCTGGAAAAGGATTGTTGTGACTTTCCCCAATAGGCATCTTCCACGGTTTGAGAGAGGTAAGCTGATTCTATCTTGCTTTTAGATGTCGATTATTACTATTATCATTATAGCATTAATTCTGTCAATTATATGATTACCACCAAGGTTATTTGCACTAGCAGCAAACAGCATCATCACCATCATCATCTTCCTCTTCGGCTGCCGAGGCAGAAGAATGATAGTGTAAAAAGCAAAATAATACCGCAAGAGGGTCAGCCCCAGGCAAGTAAACCAACTGACCAACGAGCGAGTTGAAGGCCTCAGGCGGGAAACCGGAATAACGGATTCTCTCTGCCAAGCACCAACCTCCCCTCTTCCTTTCCCCCTGTCAATCAATTCCCCCAGCCCAAACCCACCTCAGCCCGCTGCTCAATTCACCACTCGTGCTCTTTCTTTATTCTCGGAGCTTGGGTTGACTTGGGTCTCCAGCAAAGATAAAGTTACAAGCTACACCATATAGTCGATGCAAGACCATCCCAACACGGGCTAACATCCGACGGGAGAGCATACCAGCCAACCTGCTGAAGAATTAGCTAGATACTAATGTTCTAAACCAAGAATGCTCGACAAAATGTCGGCAGCGCGTCGGGGGGGGTAATTTACCACTGGGCATTTTGCCGATACGATAGGCAACGACTTGCCTACAACTCAGCAAGCAACCCAGCAATCCTCCCTCCCCCCGAAAAATAAGTTGCAAAAGTCGGTGAAGACAGGGAGAGGTCATCGCCTACCTGAAATACACGAGGAGAAATGAAAAACAATCAAAATAAAATGAAATAAAATTACCATGGACCATCAACTACTCCGTACTCACCTAAGTAAAGTACCGACCAAGGTACCAACCAACCCAGTCTACTATAAAAATTACAATTTCGCTGCTCTACAAAACGCCATGCAATGTGATCAGTGGATAGAATGGACATGGATAAACTGGATAGACAGATTAATGGATACACATCCCAGCCCTACTTGCTACTAACCATCTAAATGGTAGATAGATACTACTGCAACCTGCGTACCTGCAGGAAATTTAATGACCCTCTCCCCATCTCCTCCCCTATGGCCCGCCCGCCCATCAAGCGAAAATTCCTACGATCCAACCGGATCAATTAGGTTAAGGGCTTAAGCAGAAGACACACCCGCGTCAAGGTTGCAGGGCATTTCTGGAGAGAGAGACGGGAAGTCATTCGTTCGATCGGGGGGAGGCGTAGTGGAGATGGGAGGGGAGGGGGGGGGTGTGTTTGTGGTCGGGGCTGGGCTGGGTTGTGGATCGCGTTAAGTAGGTAGGGATTATGCTTGCTTGATGGAGTACAAGTGGTGCTAACTGCTAAGTGTGGTATGGTTTTATGTATGGTGTGACTAGATACTATCTACTGGTTAGTTAGTAGGGAGGGATATCTATCATGCTTGATTTCATGGGGTTTTTGTTGGTTGAGGATATATTCTAGCAGTATGTATTGTGTTGGATTAATGTTTGGTTTTGATGGGGGTTAAGTACTGTAGTAGCTAGTAGTAGGTTTTGTTTTGCTGGACGCATCAGATGATGGCGGTTATATATAGTATGCTTGGTTGGGGTAACTTCTTCCCTCAATATATAGTACATACACTGCAACTGACTATCTACAACTAGTACTATGATCATAGTGTACAAATTGAGACATCTCCCGAGAGATATAACCTCATTTTGTACTAATCAAGAAAAACCATTATTTGTATTTCTCCTGAATTTGTTCTCTGGTTGCCTTGAGTACCTCAAACCCAATTCTAATAGTACTTAGACCCACTAAGCGACATCAACTATATTCACACCGTCCATCAGTACTCCCGATCTTGGGAGTGCTAGTTACAACACTGCTAACGTTCAAGTCTGTGAAAAAACACTCTCGTAATGCATTTTTGGTTAATACTGCTGCTTGGTACATGACTACTGGTTTTTACTACCTGTAGAGGTGTGGTTGGTTGGTTATGAAGACAGCTAGTTCTATGGTACTACTTTATATATCTCTACTATTATTCATGTTTATGGATATTACTGGGTTGTATTTAGTATATATTTGAAATTATTCTATGAAGAAAGTACTCCTGGTCTGTTGTGGATAGGTAGAATGTAGAAAGGAATAAACAGAGGTTATCATTCTGCCCGTCTAACTTCGGTGATGAATACACACAAGTACATGCCGGACAACCACTAATGTAGAAAGGGGGCAAACAACAAGAACTATATTTTATTATCGTACTCAGAGCGACGCAGAATGATAAGCAGTCACTGCTGAAAAAGATAAAATATCAACGTCTAGGAAAGTCAAGTACCAATCTATATTTTCAGTAAAGGAAAATAGCCTCCCTTGCTGCCTTCTCTCTTTCATGCGCAATGCCATTCATCAGCAATGCTTGTCTATACTCTCAATCTCTCTCACATCCCGTGCACCCACAAGTCCCTCTTCCTGGATGATAACGCTTATGTGACTTGACATCCCTCATAGGATGAAAGACGAGTGTTCTGTGCGCGATTTCAATATCAGAATTCAACACATACCCATAATAACCTACCCACATAACCAAATCGTGGACAGACGATCTGAACTGAAGAACCTTACCTCCTCCCTACGACACCAAATACACCACCGATTGCACCATCGCAGCAACCCCAACCAAACACAAACACATCTGCCCATGCAACTCCAAACAATACAGCAACTGTCTCACACTAATCATCTCCACCACATCAAGCACATGCAACGGTGTTGGTAACCTGAAGATGTCTTTGATGAGCTTGCCTTGCTGCTTTGGACATTCCTCCTCTTCCTCCTCTTCCTCATCATCCCAGCCCCACTTCATCATTTCATCGTTGCTATTGTCGTCCTCTTGCTTCTCATCCTGCTCTTCCTTCTCCGGCAAAGATATCAACGTCTCACAATCCCCCGGCACCAAACTCCCCTCAACCAGAACAAGCACAATATACGCCGGAAACAATAGTAAGACTTGAACAACGAGCATAAGCCCCGCAACAAGAATATCGGATCTTACGAGGGCAGTGATGCCTGACAAGTCCGACGGCAGCAGCAGCACTTCATCCGGATCAAGAGGGGAAAGCAATAGCCCCGGCACATACATCATGATAGCTTCGGCTACAGCATAAAGCAGCGTCGGTAAGAGAAGCGCATCCCACCGATTAAAATCAAGGTCAAGAGGCACGTAGCGCATCTGCTCAGCCGGAGGGAGGACAGCGCTTGCTGTCCGGAAGAAATGGTATTCAGCGAGTGCGACGGAGGCAATGATATGAGCGAGGGGTTCAGGGAAGCGTGCGATAGGTGATGAGAGTAAACCTGTTACTATAAAGTACTTCACATTGTAGTAGATGGCGTACTGGAAGCCGTTGAGGAGTAAAATGAGTCCTTCTTTGCGGTGGAAGGTGGTGATGGTTTGGAGAAGGCTGCGAGTGATGGTGGGTTTTGGTTTTGATTTCTTGTTGTCATCCTTGTTTGGGTTGGGGCTCTGGTTCTCCATGGTTTCGAGGATTAGGAGGGGCATTACAACGTTGCCGATGATGTGGCGGATCTGAGGTGATGATGGATACTTGTTAGTTTGTGCTCGTTCTGGGGGAATTTGGATTGCTTACTGCGAGCTCGAGGATTAATCCTAGAATGGTCGTAAATAGTACCAGCACATTGTGGGTGGGCTGGGTAGGAAGGCCCTTTTGGAAGAGTCCATGGGCGTTTGCGAGTAGTGGATCATGTCTTGTAGAGTAGATGAAGGTGTTGAGGAGTTTGCGAAATATGAATAGCAGAAAGTGTGACATGGTGAGTCTCTAGACAGTGAGAAGTACGCTAGAAGCGAGTATCTCGAAAATGCCATGACGAATGAGGCTTATAGCCAGTAAGATATAAATACTCGAAGCCATCTTGCTCTGTCAAAGTGTTGCCGGCACTTTCCTGCTTTATGTTTCGGAGATATGCCTAACCTATGGTAACGACCGCAAGTACCTGAAGATCCTCACGGAAATCAAACTAGCTCACTGAAAGGGTCCATAAATAGGGCTGAATTCTATATGAGGCTTCTGTAGCCTAAGTGCGGGTGGATCCTGGCTGTGGAGAAGAGATTCATGGTAGCTGATCATGAAGGAACAGCAATATTCTTCCATTTCACCACAAACAGCTTAAGGGTGTGTTTATATGCTTTCCTACTCGATTCCCTCACTGACAAGATTGGTTGTTTGGGAGATGAATGCGTGAGGCCATACAAATTTCAGAGATACAATACTAATTAGCAGTATATGGACGCAGTGTCGGATAATTTACAAGACTGTATGCGGCGTCTGTGGACGACTGTAGCCAAACATTAGAATGAACGTAACCTGAACAGAGTAGTGAGGCAACTACCTCGCAGACGCCTTGCTTGACGCATCGTCTTGCACTACAACCTCATCTGCTCCCACGCCATCTATAACAGTCGCATCCGCAGCGTGGATTGCGTGCTCCACATTGACCTTGGGTCCCGTGAACCACTTGTGCGCATCCACAACCCACCAGATAGTTACCCCCAGCATCGGCGCTCCCCAGACCAGACACGTCCAGTTCATCAGATCCGGTGTCAGATCAGAGCCGGTGACACTGGGCAGACAGAGCACGGGCACCATGAGAAGCACGAACGCCACGCCCATTCCCCCAATCCAGGGTCCAAATGGACCCAGATGCCACGGACCTTTCCGGAACCGGTGACCAACAAAGAACACCCGAATCGCGATGGGAATGGCAAAAGCGACAAACTGAGCGATGCCGCCAATAGAGAATAACGCTCCGATGGCTGTATCGCCAGCTAGAACCAGCAGACACATGAGGATTCCTAGGACGCCGTTGAGGATCACCGCATTGACAGGGGTCTGGGTGCGCGTGTTGACCATTTTCCAGTATTTGGATAGAGGGAAGCAGTCATCCCGTGCGTAGGCGTAGGTTACTCGTGAGGCAGCCACCATGCAGCCCTGCCCCATGGAAAAACCGCTGATAATGGTGAGGGCTAGGAGGGCCAAAGCAGTCTTGCGTGGCAAGACCTGGAGCAAGTACGAGGCCCAGGGCTGGCCCAAGTCCGAGTTTATGACTGCGTCGATGTCGGTGACTGTGTAAGCGACGACTAACTGCAGGAACCATCCCAGCAAGCCGCCAGCCCCCGAGGTCATTACGATCGCACGCGGCGAGGCGACATTGGCATTGGAGCATTCCTCGCTTAGATGAAATGGCGAATCGTAGCCAGACATGGTCCAGATGACGCCGACGAAAGTCATCAGAACGGCAACACCATCGGGGAAGTCGGTGAGGTTGGTGATGGTGCCCCAAACGTCCTTGGACGAGGAAAACTTGGGCTCATTCGTAGTTCCAGCAGGAATAGCGATGAGGGTAATGACGAGGGCGATGATGTTGAACGTTGAGCCCCAGGAGTTGACTCGGGCGACCCATATGGTGGGCATGCTGCTGATGGCCGTATGGATGATGAGAACGAGCACTGTCAGGAGATAAACCTGCCAGTTAGTGGGGACATAATCTGGATTCTGCATTGATGCAGCGGCGAGGATCATTGCAGAAAGCGCGTAATCCACAGATGGCGCTGCGGTGATCTGCCCGATCCAGTTCGACCATCCTGTGATCCAAGCGGCAAAAGGCCCATATTTTGGAGGTGCAAGGACTGCTGCGGCGTAGTAAAGACCACCACTGCCAAAGTCAGTCTTATTCTCCTGTATCAGGCGATGAGGCAAGGTTTACCTTGTAGGCATCGCGGAACATAGCTCAGCCATGGACATGGCGACGCACTGAATGAAAACCATCGCGATGATCCAGCCCCAGACCATACCAGCCGTTCCTGCATAGCCCATTCCTTTGTGGACGTCAGCCCTACCCGTTGTATCAAAGGGTCCAGGAACAGCTACCGTAGTATATCGTGCTTGCAAATGATGGAAGCAACCCTAGTACCGAAAAGCTGACGCAAAATGTTGTCCATAGCGAAAATTCGCGCTTAAATTCTTGCTTGTACCCCAGGGCCACAATGACCCTCTCGTCCGCATCCATTGCATGATCGGTATAAGGGATGTCGCCTTGCGGCAGTACGGTCGTGACGGGGTCATGATCGACGTCCGCGAACACTGCTCCTTTGGAGACTGCCTTGTGATTGCCCGTACCAGACATTATGGAGGTCTCATATATATAAGAAGAGGCGATATGTACACAGTAAGCTGCTGCTGGAGAGTGGGAGCGGCGGGGTAGGAAGTAACGTGGAAGGAGGAAAAAGCAAGCAGCGCAAAGACGCAGCGTTTGCTAGCTCAGACACAAACTTTCATTTGTTTTTCTCAGACAAATGCTTAAAGCAGTATAAGTATCCAAGACACAGGTGGTTAAAAGATAAGTCATAGAGTGGCTGCGGGACACACAGGGTCATGCGCCAGTACATATATGTGTGGCCTTCGGAAAATCAAGACAGCCATCTTATCTGCACACGACATGTCCCGTCCTGCAAAGTGTTGAAAATGATAGCCAAAGCCTTGAGTAAGATAGGTGGCATGCTGGCGAAACACGATAAACGCCTTAAGGAACTCAGGTACCTTCAAAGCTGGGCGCAAGCGAAGCGGGGATCGAGCGCTGATACGCTTGGCAGCTGGTCACGATCTCACTGGATGACCCGAAGGAAAGACCATCACTTGCAGTCAACCAGCAGGAACGAGTAGGATGACTCGCTAAGGATGGAGACGAGATAGGATGCAGCTCCTTGCTGGTCAGAGACCTTGAAGCTTGGCATGCACCATACTTGGCTAGGAAACTTCAGGCGCTGCGAGCGAAGACAGAACTTGGAGAACCCCTTGAACTTGACGCTAGAGCAATGACTTGACCCAGAAGCTGGGGAATCCATCCACTCGGGCTTATCGGAGGCAACTGGTTGGCTATTGGTTGCTTTGACTGCCGGATGATAAGCATCGAGCGAATATCAGAGTGGTTCTAACGGGTCGATGATAAGACGGACGGCAGCATCTGGAGCTGGTTGAAATTATAACCTGTCATTGTAGGAAACAATTGGCTTATACCAATCGAGTCGCTCATCGCTGATTTGGCAGGCTATACCTGCCTTTATGAGAGTAGCGGGGTTGGTGTCATTGATTATCAGCATCTCATCGTAGCTACAGTGTCTACATGATGCTTGCTCATCGGTGGTCCCTAGACGAAGCATAGACTCCTGGATCAGCCCCCGCATACAACATGCATAAATATCACTGGAGCCACTTATACCTTGCATTTTCATTTAGTATCCTCATTGGCCTTTTATCATCTAGTGGGAAGTTCACCGCGATTGGCAGCCCCAAAGCTTTTCGAACCAGATCATTCGCACATTCTGGCAAAGGTCCATGGTGGCTCAAGAAACTGAATTAAATGACTATTCCGAGCTTATCAGCGATAGGTGACCTGGAAATGCGTTGCGCAGCACGCGAGTGGTGCTGCAATTGCGTTCCTGTAGTCCGGCGCTAGAGATAGAATGACTAGCTCGTGACTGGTCCTGTGGCAGAAGTCTTTGGAATAGGCGATCAAGCTCAAACAATAGCCGCAAAAGTGTTTATGCGTAGACGTAACAGTCCAAGGTTGGGGTTGGAGAAAGGTATGAAAGGAAGAAGCCTAATAAAAGAAGAGCGATCTGTGCCTGAGGAGGGAGATATGTCCATAGCCTGAGGCTACAAGGCATGCATGTGCTCCTAGAGAGCCTTTGGCCGTTTGATGCAGACGCAGTTAGACAACGCGTTTTAGTGTTACTGAAGAAAATGAAATGAAGCAGCCAGTGTCTATGTGCTATCAGAAACTCATCGCTATTCTACACGTACAGCACCCTCTTCTCTTCACCATCCATCCGCTAGGTAGCATATCCATGCTGGGTGGGTTCTTATAGATGGTCGGAAAAGCATATCCCATACGGCACAGATTTAGAAGGGCTAGACGATTGTTAGCACGGCCCTCAATCCTAGTTGCTGGTGCCACTGGAGCGGTATGAAGGAAAAGCGAAAGCACTTACGTTGTCCTCGGGAGCGATCGTGCGGTCGAAGTACTCATCGAGGAAAGGAACCTTCTGGAGGATGTCGCGGCGGACACGGGGGATCTCGCCAAAGAAGAAGAGGGCGAAGGTACCGGCGGCAACACCGAAGGTGCCAGCAATGGTAGCGCTAAATGTGCCCAACGAGTAAGTTGAACTGCCAGGAAGCCAAAGGCGGGGGCTAGGCTTGGGACCGAAAGGGGGAAACTTACTACTTGGTAGCCAGGCCGGTGGTGAGGCCGTGGAAGTGAAGGGGAGTGTGGTACCTATTCCATGCAGTCAGTACGTCGCTTCCATATACCACTTGCAGTTCCCAGCTCAATTGGTGCCTTTACTAGCTGAGTCTTGGATTCTCGTCAGAGGCAGGGTATGGCAGCAGTAGTAGGTAGTTGTGCAGAGGCAATCCGCAATACCTAGGCCTAGCAGTAGAGACCCTGCCTCATTGAGCCAGCCCAAGCCAGCATGGACACCTTGTGTGTTCGTATGTCGACCGAATATGGGGTATCGGGGAATCTCACTTGGGAGCGAAAGGGGAGCGGTAAGCACCGGCCCTCTGGGCGGCGGCGCGGCGGAGAGTCTGAGAGAAAACCTATCGGCGAGAAGATGGAATCAGCACTGGTTCACTTGTTTCCAAAGAGGGTCCAAGTCGCTATCATAGTAACATGGATAACGGCTCCCGACACAATTGAACAGTGGGCAAGCTCAAAGGAACCCGACAGAACACTGGCAGGGTGAATGCCGGACGAATAATCTCTGGGAGAATACATACCATATTGACTGGGTCTAAAGAAGCACGTCCGGCAACAACAATTGCTCCAGCAAAGGATGACGGCAGCTGCACTTGAAGTCTGAGGCTGTCGACGAAAACCGGGAGACTCCGCGACGTTGAGTGCTTGCGGCTTCCGATAGCCAATCAGCGACCGGCAATTGGCATTCACGTGACCATCTGATTGGCCAAATCAGAGGCCGCGCATTTCCACTGCTCATGCCACCATTTACATCTACAATCGAAATGCGTGATTCGAAGCATCCTACTACTGCAGCATAGCATCCGTTGGAAAAGATCTTTTAGAAGACTTGGCTATTATGCACACTTTTTGGTTTGTGTATGGCTGACTGGAAGACAGTGAAAGCTTTAGAGGGAATTTGTGTACAACAGTAGCGCCATATTCTAACACCATTCAGGACAAAACAACAGACGAAAGTAAAAAGTAGAACCGTCAATATGAAGAACCCAGAAATCCTGGTAAACGTATAGCAACCCAGTAAAAGTCCAAGATAGACACGAAATTAGGGCGTGGAAAAGAAGTATAAATGAAGTAACTGTACAATGCCCACATGGGATCAATCAACCTTGCCGGTCGATCCACCGTTCAGAAGACCTTCCTTTCCATCAAGGTTGAAGAAACCACCGCCGGTGTTACCAGTAACCCCGAGAATTCCGCCACGAGCCCCGCGTCTAAGACTTCTTCCCCGAGCTACGATTGTAGCACCAGCCACCGAAAGCGTCAGGAGGATGAAGAAGATGATCGGGTGACCACTGATGAAAGTCCGAGTGAAGAAGAAGACAGACTCAAAGGTACCGACGGTGGACTTGGGGGTAAGTTTCGGTGGGTTGGCAATGACCAAGGGGATGGTCTCAAGGATGGAGGTTCGGGAAGCCATGATCGAAGCTCCGCTGGAAGACGTATCCCAGTAGCGCCGGTTCTACAGAGAGGTTAGCTTCAAGTCCTAACAGATAGTTGACTAATCTGTGATTGTCACTTACATCCTGATCGTTGATAATCACGCGTTCGCCGTTCTCGACATCGATGCCATATGTGGTTCTGAGCCACCTTTCCCAGAAATCGCCATCAATCCAAGCGAAACCGACTTGTTTCTTGTCATCTTCGCGGATGGTAATGCGCATGTTCTTGGCTGCCCGCAAGGCCCGTTGATCGTTACGGTCTTCAGCTTCCTCGATCCGCAGCTGCTTAGCGTCACGCAGCTCAGCACGCTCCAACTGGAACAACTGCGTCTGCTTATCCATCCACTCAAGAGCGGCATTCTTGAGCTCTCGCTTCGATTGAAGGAACTCATCCGAGTGCTTCCGGCTCAGGATGCCGAGGACCACATACTTGCCATCCATGATCTCCCGCGCGTTTGAGGCGGTAAGTTCAGGAACAATGGGCAGCCACACAGTGCGCATCCAATTGAGAATCTGGCGGAAGTCCCGCATATCCTTAGGTGCAAGCGCATTGTAGTAACTGGGGCGGCCATCGCGGGACACAAGGAGACGTGGCCAAGTCGAGATCTTGAACCGTTCCGCAAGAGCAGCGCTGTTCGTCTTGACAAGCCGGGCATGGCCAACCAAACTAAGGGTCAGGCGCTCGAGAGCTTCGAAATCTTCCGAGGTGGTTGCGTGGTCATAGAAGTACAGGAAGATAACATCCTCTTTCTCCTCCAACTCCTTGAAGGTGGTGGCATCGACATCCTGTACACCGGATCCAACATCAACAGCCTTCTTGGCATAACTGACCAAATCTCCGAGGCCACGGAGGCCGGTATATTCGACCCTCTCACCGCCGCGGAAGAAATACATCGTCGGGAAGCCGCTGACACGGGCATCTTTGCAGAGTCGGGATTCCGCGTCGCAGTTCACTTCACCCACGTTGAGAACACCCTGCATCTCCTTTGCCATTTCCCTCCAGTTGGGAGCCAATGCTTGACAGTGGTGGCACCATGGTGCGTAAAACTTGATGAACCAAGGATCCTGAGTAGTCGTGACCAGCTTCTGGAAACTTTCCGCGGTGAGAGGGACAGAAATTCCCTGGGGGTTAGCAGGGGCCGGCTTCGGCTTAGTCTTAGACTTGATCGACGCCTTGTCTGCGGGTGTCTCATCCTCGGCCAGCTGTGCAGCCTGCTCGTTGTGCTTTTCTCCGGCCTTGGTGCCCGCCTCACGATCTTTATCTTTGGCGACGGGCGCCTCCGGCTGAGCCTGAGTATCCACTCCTTTGTCGCCAGGCTTGGGGAGGTGGAGACCCTGGGCAGGCCGCGAACCAGGCTTGATCTGTTCCAGCTTCTCCTCAACGAACTCGCTAATGCCCTCCATACTCTTCTTTCCAGTGTACTGTTCAACCAGTTCACCGTTGTGGTACAGCGCAAAGGTGGGGAAGTACTTGACGTCGAGTTTGCGGCAAAGATCGCCATGCGCGAGACAGTTCATCTCGGCGAAATGGAAGTTGTAAAAGCCATGGAAGGAGTTCAACGAATCGGTGTTGGACGACTTGGAGGACGACGAGGACAAAGGATCGGAGGTCTAGTGGGATATTAGTGGATGCTACTGGTAAGGAGCGATGTGGACTCAATGCGCGACAAGTTAACTCACGTAATAGAATTCATAAAGCGTTTGCCATGTAGGTGCAATCTTCTGGCAGTGTGGGCAGGACGGGGAGTATTGCTTGACGAACCTAGATCCTTGTCAGCTTTCCGGAGGACCAACCGTAGATGGAGAACGAAGAGATAACATACCAGTAGCCATCCTTAATCGTGTCATCGAAATTGTCGGGAGTCAAAGCCTTCATAGGCGGGACCTCGATACCATTAAAAGTAGTCGACTGGCCCTCCGACTTCACGTCGGAGTCGCCTCTCTTTACGAGGTGATGGCTGGGAGAGACATTATCGGAGGGGGCGGCTAAGGCGGGAATCGAGAGAAGAGAGAGTAGAGACCACGCCAGCAAAGAGACCCTCATGCTGGCTGTAGCGCAAGGTCCTTGACCTTGAGAGCGTGACTGAAATAAAGAGGGACGAGTGAATTTCGGGGGGTTGAAGGAGTAGTGGAAGAAGTCAGGACGGGGCGTCACAGGTGGCACATTGGACTAACGACGGTCTAGAATCGCTAAGGGACACGCTTGAATGTACCCCTTGTTGAGGGGGCGAAAGAGATCAGCAAGACAAATGCTGCCGAAAAGAAACAGAGATGAGCTCGGCTCAGAGACTACTGCGGAGGCGATCCGCAGGCTCTTTGAGAGAAAGAATGCAGGAAGAACACTCCTACAAGAGAAAGCGATAAGCCGACCAAGTGAGGTGCTTCACGAGAGCCGCAGGGAGAGACTGAGGGAGAATGTCTCCCGGCGTCACAATTTCTCCGCGCCCCGACACGGGACCTCAACCCTTCGCGCATCCATCCCGATCCAGTGTGGTATCTTGACGACTGACAGCGCCGCTATTCCCGCTTATCGTCTGCCATTGGGTCTGTCACCACCCGGCCCTTTTGCCCAATAACACAACCTCCAGTTATAATGAGGTCTACATTCCGGTTGCTGGCCGGCGTGAAGCCGGCTCGCTACTTGGAGCCTTTCGCTCCCACCGGCTTGACCGGTATCGTCACTCACCCTAGTCCTCGCCCGACCCTGATCTTCCTCTACAAGTCCACCCTGGATAAGCTGAAGGCCTTCCCCGAGTCTTCCGTCTACCGCCAGTCTACCGAAGCATTGACCCGCCACCGTCTGCAGATTGTCGAGTCTACGAAGCCGCCCGGATTTGATGCTTGGTTGGAGCGTGTGAAGAAGGCTGTCGCTGAAGAGCCCGAGCGTTTCGCCTCCCTTCGCCGTCCTGACGGTACATATGCCGCCTGGCAGCGTGATGACGGTTCCGACAACCCCCGCGGTGAGGAATGGAATGGAGAGAGCATCGAGCCTACTACCGAGGGCCCCGCTCGTACGGCAGAGGAAGAAGCTCGGTGGCACAAGGCCATTGAGGAGTCTACCAAGCCCACTGCTGAATCAGACTTCTACACCGCACAGATGAAGTGGGAGAATGAGCCCGCCCTGGAGGCTGAGCAGTATGTGACATCATGTCTGAGCTATGCTACCGTTCTGTGGAGATGCTGATTATGTCTTCTAGGATTGCCGAAATTGAGAGACAGATTGGCGCCGGCCTGATCGAAGAGGTCATTGAGGTTGCTGAAGGCGAGTTGAAGGTTGTTGACGAGCTGTACAAGACATCCGCGTAAGTCGACTGTTGACAAGTCTGTCTTTGAAGCCATAGATGCTAACATTAGCTTAGTTGGGAGGAGCTTTCGGAGAAGCCCAGACCCGGTCAGTGGTCTTACTTTGAGCGCAAGACCGAGTAAGCATAGAATGTTTTCTCATGAAAGGAGGGTCTGAAACTAGATTCCAATCTGCTTGTAATTATTATCTTACGGTTGTGTGAAACAAAATTCGTTGCCAATGCCAGGCCAATTTTCTTTTATTGGGGATCTACTCTTATATATGTAGTATCAATCGCCGTAATGACTGCCTACAAATATGCCTTGGAAGAAACCAAAGGAGCTGGTGCGAGCGATGCGTGTGATGTGTATAATTCATTGCTCTAGTTGATGACTACTGCAATCATCCCCACGGTGTGCTTAGAATGGTCCCATCTGCACACAGGCATTCCCATCCCAGATAATCGACAATCAGAAAGACATCCACAAGCATCTATATCTTGCAGTGATGAAGTGCTGATGTCTGATGCTAACATGGAATCACAAACCGTAGGCGGTGAGCCCCATATGGCTAGCCGGTTCCAGATAGCTGGCGGGATTCCGTCTCCTTGTGGACACATCGCTGCCAGTCCCTGAACATCTGCGTTGACCTTGCTGGCCATTCCGGTCGGGGACAATTCTTCTTTCTTTGCGCTCTCATCTACTTGCTTCTCGGGACTCCTTTGCATATACGGGCTGGCTGTTTGAGCGGCTCGTGGCCTGGTTTCCCCTCCTTCTCTCAGGCCGTTCTCCGACGCCGCACATAGTCGCGACTCTCCTTCCCCACACAACATGAAATTGGATGTCAAGGTACGGGTTATAATGCTGAGTCTAAAGCCCTTAGTTCAACAAGAGGCTGTGACGTGCAAAGGAAATACTTTCAGGAAACAATTATACGGATGCTGACTGTTGTTGTGGCCTAACAGAGACAGCTGTTCGCCCGCTCCGAGCGGGTGAAGGGCATTGACTTCCATCCCACAGAGCCATGGGTGAGTACTCAATCGCCGTAAACTGTTGAACAATACTAATGGCTCTTAGATTCTTACAACGTTATATAGCGGTGCGTTTGCGGTAGCGAGTGGAGGAAGTCTCCGGATGCGATGTGCTAATAAGACACAGGACATGTATACATCTGGTCTTATGAGACCCAGGTGAGTTGTACAAACAAGGAATTGCTATGATGCACTGCTGATTGCTAAACTATCTAGTCGATCATCAAAACCTTCGAACTCACCGATGTCCCTGTACGAGCCGGTCGTTTCATCGCTCGCAAGAACTGGATTGTCTGCGGTTCCGATGACTTCCAACTTCGCGTCTACAATTACAACACCTCCGAGAAGATTGCCTCGTTTGAGGCGCATCCGGATTACATTCGTTCCATCGCAGTGCACCCCACCCAGCCTTTTGTTCTTACGGCGTCTGATGACATGACAATCAAGCTGTGGGACTGGGAGAGGGGCTGGAAGTGTGTCCAGGTGTACGAGGGCCACAGTCACTATGTGATGGGGCTGGCTATCAACCCCAAGGATACGAACACCTTCGCTTCCGCTTGTTTGGACCGTACCGTCAAGATCTGGAGCCTTGGCTCGCCGCACGCCAACTTCACCCTGGAAGCCCATGAAACCAAGGGTGTCAACCATGTCGATTACTACCCCCAAGCGGATAAGCCATACCTTCTTACGACATCTGATGACAGAACCGTCAAGATCTGGGATTACACGACGAAGGCACTTATTGCAACCCTGGAAGGGCACACAAGTAACGTTTCGTTTGCCTGCTACCACCCGGAGTTGCCGGTTATCATTTCCGGATCGGAGGATGGAACTATCAAGCTCTGGCATGCGAATACATACAGGCTGGAGCAGTCGCTAAGCTATGGCTTGGAGCGTGCCTGGTGTATCGCTTACCAGCGCGGCAGACAGGGGGTTGCAATGGGTTTCGACGACGGTGCGGTGGTTGTGAAGATGGGCAGAGAGGAGCCGGCGGTTTCAATGGACGGCTCGGGAAAGATCATCTGGGCCAGGCACAACGAGGTCGTTTCCACTGTCATCAAGGGTGGTGATGCTAGCATCAAGGACGGAGCACCACTGTCCCTCCCCACTAAGGAGCTGGGATCTTGTGAGGTCTATCCCCAGACACTGTCTCATTCCCCCAACGGCCGTTTCGTTTCGGTATGTGGCGATGGTGAGTACATCATCTACACTGCCCTTGCCTGGCGAAACAAGGCTTTTGGACAGGCCCTGGATTTTGCATGGGGCTCCAAGGACAACAGCAACGATTACGCTATCCGGGAGTCCACGACCAGCGTCAAGATCTTCAAGAACTTCAAGGAAGTGAGTGGTGGTCTGGACGTGGGCTTTCAAGCTGAGGGTCTCACCGATGGTGTGCTTCTTGGTGTTAAGGGGCAAGGAGGTATAGGCATGTTCGACTGGGAGACGGGTAACTTGGTCCGCCGCATCGAAGTCGACCCTAAGGCTGTAAGTATCCCCCAACGACGAAGTCAAGATGGCCTTTCACTCACACATCAAATAGGTCTACTGGTCCGAGTCTGGAGAGCTGGTGACCCTTGCTTGTGAGGATACTTTCTATGTCCTCCGATTCTCTAGGGAGAACTACGTCAACGGTCTGAACGCCGGTGAAGCCGACGAGGATGGTGTGGAGTCCGCTTTCGAAGTTGTCACCGATATCAACGAGTCCGTGCGCACAGGTCAATGGGTTGGAGACTGCTTCATCTACACGAATTCGACGAACCGCTTGAACTACCTGGTCGGTGACCAGACCTACACTATCTCCCACTTCGACCAGGGCATGTACGTCCTGGGCTACCTGCCCCGCGATGGCAGAGTCTACCTTGCCGACAAGGACGTCAACGTCGTCTCCTTCGGTCTCTCCCTCAGCATGGTGGAGTACCAGACCGTGGTGCTGCGTGGCGACATGGACATGGCAGCTGAGCTGCTCAAGGACGTTCCCCAGGACCAGATGAACAAGGTTGCGCGATTCCTCGAAGGCCAAGGCTACAAGGAAATGGCCCTTGAAGTAGCAACCGACCAAGAGCACCGGTTCGAGCTGGCACTCGGGCTCAGCAACCTCGACATCGCCCTGGAAATTGCCCGTGAAGCCAACAATGAGCACAAGTGGAAGACGGTCGGAGATGCCGCCTTGGCAGGATGGAACCTGGCCCTGGCCCAAGAATGCTTCACCAACGCCAAGGATGTCGGCTCTCTCCTCCTTCTGCACACTGCCAGCGGCAACAAGGACGGCCTCCGTCAGCTGGCCGAACAAGCCTCGGAAGCCGGTCTCCACAACGTCGCCTTCTCCACCTTCTGGTCCCTGGGCGACGTTGACGGCTGCATCGACCTCCTGGTGCGTACCAACCGACTGGCCGAATCCGTTCTCTTCGCACAGACCTACAAGCCTTCCCGTGCCCCTGCTCTCGTCGCTCAATGGAAAGAGTCTCTTGAGGGCTCTGGAAAGACTAAGATCGCTCGTCTCATCGGTATCCCCCCGGGCTGCCCTGACCTCGCCGCGGACGATGACCTCTTCCCGGAATGGGACGAATACCTCCGTCTAGAGAAGGAGGGAGTTGTTCCTGAGCCCCCCTCCTCAGAGTCTCTGATCGACGTGCACGCCGACGAGGACGGCAATGCCGTGTCAGCAGCCAACGGTGAGCCTGAGGTGGAAGCTCAAGCTGAAGCCGAAGCTGAAGAGGAAGAGGAAGAGGAAGTAGAAGAGACCGAGGCATGATCTGATGATGGTTTAAATAAGGTGGGGAAGGATTAGGAGAGAGCGTGTGTGAGATTTTTCCTTAATTTCTGCAGGAGTGGGAAGAAAAGAAGTGAGAAGAGGAAAAATCATTTCCATGTACTGTTGACAACCCTCCTACTTACTTTTATCTAGCTTGCTTGCTTTTTTTACATAACTTTATTCTCTCTAGAACTATGTTTGATTTTTTTTTCTACATCTGCCTGCTTTTGTCATGATTCAATCTTATGTTCATCCTTTTTTTTTTGTTCTCTATATTGGAACACTGTATGTGTCTTCGGTTCAGTTCTTTATTCTACCTGTATCTATCACCCCTTGTTCTAACGATTTGAAGTGATGATGATATTGTGACCCCCCTTTTTGCGTATGGTGAGGCACAGACAGTACATCTCCAAGGCTACCATACTATGTTTAGCTGTGTGATGCAGATTCAGTTGTAGATAGTAAATCCCATTGTCTATGAGCCAGTCATGTCAAATCAACAAACACCTTTACCGTCAACTGGCTAGAGCCCATCCCAGTGCGCAAAGAGAGCAGCACCCAGACAAAATTTTCGACAACAACATGGAAAAGGGGCAGCTAAATGGTCTAAATCGAGGACCGCTCAAATGTGTACTTTCATATGTAAATCGACCCCAAATGGATTTGGCTTCCCCAGGAGCATTCCGTATTTCGCCGAAGCAGCGAAGGATCGGACCAGCAGATCTGAAACAGAACGAGGCCGACTCATCAGGCATACAGAGGCCATGTGTAGAGGGCCAAAGTGTGGAGAATTTTTGCTTTACCTGTGCCGTCCGCCTGTCGTTCGAAGATGGAAGCAAATCACTGACGCAAGCCCGAGACAAATTGGTGAAATGATGCGGCAGTCAAAAGAGGTGTGGTAATGACAGTAAATGAGAAATGCACGAAAGGGACCCGCCTCAATTGTATCTCAGATGCAAACCAGGATAGAAAAACACAAGCGCTCAGCCGAGATCACCGCCACAGAGAATGGATTCCAACAGAAAGATACCATATACCACTTGTGCTAAGAGGGAAAACAGGGAGAACCAGCAGTGAAGCAAGTGCTCGAGCTATGCAGAGAATATGCACGAGTAAAGGTAAAAAGAGCAAGGAATTGTCTCAAACAATTTCCCTTTATGTCTGGAAGAGACGTATGGTGTTCAAGTGAGTCGATTGATGATGTATCAGCTTTTTACTCGGTGATGCTACCAAAAGAGGGATCCTTGACACTGCCACCAGCGTCCCCGAGACCGGCAACCGGGCGGTTGTAAGACCAGCCTTCGAACTGTTGCTGCATGGTCTGCGACAGCATGGGGCCGTCCACATAGGAATCTTGCGGTGCTTCAGAGGTGAACTCCCGGTCGAAGTTAGTGATATCGCGAGCGCCCATCTGCAAAGGTTAGTCACCATCCCCATCATAATGCGAGCCACATCAAGAGTTACATACCACGTTCGGACGGAAGCTGGGCTCGTACTTCCGCTGGAGCAGCTTGCGCCAATCGATGTTAGCGAAGAAGTGGTGCGACTTGATCTCCGCTGCGCCGTTGGCTCCCAACCGACGTTGGGGATCGCGATCAAGCAGACGACTCAGTAGATCCCGAGCGGCCGGGGGAACAATGTCCGTGCTGGGGAACGTCAGGGGCTCCTGAAGGATCTTCCGATACATATCATTGGTGTTTTCATCGTAGAAAGGGGGAAGACCCGTCAACATCTCGTAAAGGAGGACACCCAGCGTCCACCAGTCAACGGTCTTTGTGTATCCGTTTCCAAGCAGAAGCTCGGGTGCGAGGTATTCAGGGGTACCACAGAAAGCTGTTTCAAAATGTTAAACGAGTCCAGGTTAAGGGCAGGAAATAATCTTACTGTTTGTGCGATCTTCATCCTTCATGTCCAACTTGCACAGACCAAAGTCGCACAGGGCAATGTGGCCAGTGTAGTCCAGAAGGATATTCTCAGGCTTGAGATCACGGTAGATGACCTTGAAACCATGCAGGCACTCCAGCGCACAGAGCAGCTCGGCAGTATAGAAACGGGCCCGGTTGATATCGAAGCGTTGCTCGCGCTGAAGGTGATGGAACAGCTCACCGCCGTTGACGAAAGCAAGGACGAGGTACAGCTTCTCTGGAGACTGGAAGGAGAACTTTAGAGGGACGATGAAAGGATTGTTGATTTGAGAAAGCACTGATCTTTCGGCGAGGGTGTGAGTGACTTCCGACCGTGAGATGATGTGCGCTTTGCGGATAGTCTTGAGGGCGTAAATCCGACCCGTATCCTTCTTCATGACCTGCATGACCTTGCCGAAACTACCCTTACCCACCACCTTCAGCAACTCGAAGTCTTCCAGCTTCATGCTGCGCTGCTTGTTCTCGACGAAAGAGACGCCAATCTTGATGGAGCCGGTGCCGAACTGCATATCCAGCCATTCGGCGCCCAGCTGGCCCAGCTGGCGCTCCTGCGGGGTCTTCTTGGACTTGGGGTCTTCCGCATGAGGCTGAGCTTCCTCGAAGCGAGGATGTACCTTGACGGCACCAAGGAAGATATCCTCGCTGCGACCAGCGCCAGGACGAGCCGTAGGGTTCCGTAGATACAACTGAACGTTCAATTCCGTCTTGCGCGACACATCAAACTTATAAGCCGTGTTGTCTCCAGCCCACAAGGGGTTCTCGGGGGAACCAGAAACAGCATCGACGAAGACTTGGTTCTTTTCGAAATCCAGAAGGGCGTAGGGGAGGTACTTGGTCGAATAGCGACCGTGGGAGGTCGGAGCGGCATTGATACCTCCGCTGGTGGACTGAGGGCGACCGCTGGGGACATAGGAGCCGGCCGTTCCGTGTGCAGAGTGGGATGACGAGGAGCTTGGACGCATGCCATAGGAACCGCTACTTTGGAAATGGGAGTTGAAGATCTGTTGGTAGTGGGGGGAAAGAGAAAAGCCTCGACCTTCGTGGAGGGTGACGATCAGGATTCCGGGCTTGACAGGGGCCACGGGCGGGGAGACGAGCGACTCCGAGGCATCTTTGGGACAACGTTAGACGGTCGGCAGGGAATTAAAGAGAAGAAGATATATGAACAACGTACTGATTCCATTGGTGTTTGTTGTGGAGATGCTGGGGGTTTGCGAAACAACGGGGGTCTCTTCGCCAGAATCACCTTTGATGGTGGATGTGGAGGAGGATCGGGTGAATGTTTGGGTCAAAGGAGCCAAGTGCGTCTCCTTTAGTTCTGTATGAGGGAATTAATTGATTAGCTATCCGATATGCCGGGACAAAGGGAACACAACCGGGCATAAACAGCGCACATACTTCTAGTGAGTTTCCACGACATTGTGAGAGGGATGTTCTAGCAAGCGAATCCAGGGTGTGTGTATGTTTGTTAAAAAAAGGGAGAAGAGGTAGAGGAAGGGAATAGGAAAAGAGAGGATCAATTCGAAATGTTCCCCGACGGTTTTAAAAAGAAGAGGAAAAAGGAGAGGAATAGGAGGCCAACAACTGGGTCGGAGGCCTGGCAGAGAAGAAGGGCAGAACGAGCCAGACCAGTCAAGTGCAGTGATAATATGCAGAACCGCCACAGCCACAGCGGTCAGCCAGACAAGAAAACGAGGGAGGAGAGGGAGGGAGAGAGGGAGAGAGAGGAATGAGGAGGGAGAGGGTAAGTAAGTAGTAGTAAGTAGGTAGTAGTTTCAGGAACCAGCGATCGGGCGGGAACAGGGGAACACCCGCAAATTGTACAAGACGCTTGAGAGCACAAACGAAATGATGATGATGAAAGTAGAACCAGGGTCAGGGACGCGATGGAACGACGAGAAGGAGGATCGACCCGGGTTGTGCCTTTTTTAGGGAGAGACAGTGATAAGGCGAATTGGGGGGGAAGAATTGGGAAATGGGGGGAGGAGGAGGGGGGGGGAAAGCGAAGAGGGGGTGAATGAAGGTGGGAAAGGGACTGAGCGAGGCTGAACTCTGAATAGAATAAGTCGCCGCCACTCCGGCCTTCATTGGCCCAGGAACCCCGTTGCCTGAATGTGTGCCTGGGGCACCCATCTTGGTCACGCTGAGGCGGTGCATCCCGGGATCGCAGTCTAGTCCCGATCGAGCAACCAACCAAGTGCACTAGCCCCAGAGCTCAGCCACCGCCCACCCCCAGAACCTCAAGTCGTCCGTCCGCCGATACGCGACCAGTCTCATATTCACTGCGAACTGCTGCTGTCACAATCCTCCCGCCATCCCCCAGAAACCTTGTTGCTATTACGGTTCTTGTCTGTGCTGAATCGACTACTTTGGGACCAATTTGACGTGAACCCTCAAGGTTACTCCACCCTGGTTTCCCCGGCATTTCTCCCACCCCCCGCTCATCGACTGCGGAGACGTACATCCCTTTGCGCTACCGACGTTCTCCGGACCACCATCTTCATCCCCGACGCGCATCACTCTTTTTCCTTTAGCTAAAAACTGCCCTCTCATTTTACTGGAGGGCGTGTCGGTGTGGTCGAAACGGATCCGGGAACATTGGAGGATGAAAGGGACCCGCGACCGATGGGTGTAATACGGAAGAAGACCGCCTCGCGCGGCACTGAAGCGGGCACCAAGTATCACTGTGATATTTGCTCGGTTGATGTGACTTCGACGGTATAGTCTGCGATCTGTGTCCCAAGGACTTTCGCCTCTTGTCGGTCTTAAACCTAACTTATCGGTCTCTTTCTAGGTTCGCGTATCTTGCGCCCATCCCGCCTGCCACGAATACGATCTCTGCGTCCCCTGTTTCGCTGCCGGAGAGAAATCCAAGAACCATGACCCGTCGACACATCCGTTCCAGGTGATCGAACAAAACTCGGTCCCGATCTTCGAGGAAGACTGGGGTGCGGACGAGGAGCTCCTGCTGCTGGAAGGCGCCGAGATCTACGGACTGGGCTCATGGGCGGACATTGCAGACCACATTGGCGGTTACCGCACCAAGGAGGAGGTCCGCGACCACTACATCAGCGCCTATATCGATAGTCCAAACTTCCCGTTACCGGAACGCGCCGATCCGGATGACAAGCGCCTCTCGGAGGCCATTTCGAAGGAAGAATTCCAGGCGCGGAAGAAACGCCGCATTGAGGAGCGCAAAGAAGCGGCCAAGGCAGCTCCCCCCACAACACCGAAGCAGAAGCCTACGGCCAGTGTACCGGCTTGTCACGAAGTGCAGGGTTACATGCCGGGTCGGTTGGAGTTCGAGACAGAGTTTATGAACGAAGCCGAGGAAGCGGTGCAGCATATGACATTTGAGCCTGGCGCGGGCGAGACAGCGAACGGCGAGACGGACGCGGAGATGGAACTGAAGATGACTGTAGTGGATATCTATAACTCACGGCTTACGGCGCGCACGGAGCGCAAGAAGATCCTCTTCGAGCACAATCTCCTCGAGTACCGTAAAAACACGGCGCTGGAGAAGAAGCGCACGAAAGAGGAGCGCGATCTGCTGAACAAGGCGAAGCCGTTTGCCCGGATGATGAACCACGATGATTTCGAAGAGTTCAACAAGGGTCTTGAGTACGAGCACAACCTGCGGCTAGCCATCACGCAGCTCCAGGAGTGGCGCCAGATGGGAATTGGCGATCTCAAGGGTGGAGAGAAATACGAACAGGAGAAGCAACAGCGGGCACAGCGGCTGATGCCGCAGGGCTCATTTGATCGGTTCGCCAGCACGCGACCGACGAAGCAGTCGCAGCAACCAGAACAGCCATCCGCCGCCAGTCAGCTGACGACCCCGGAGCTCCCTCTCCGGTTACAAAAGGCGTCTGGGGCGCCTAAGGCACCAGAGCCTCCCAACCCGCCGATGAATGATTTTGATCGGGCGTTTGCCGCCACCAATGGCGACGGGATCAGCACGCCGCAGCCAGCAAAGACCAAGTTCGTGATCCAGCCACTAAACGGAGTGATTCCGTGGAAACTGGAGAACGAGGGAGCACCGGATTTGCACCTGCTGACAAAGGAGGAAGTCGAGGTGTGCAATGTGCTGCACATGCAGCCCAAGCCGTACCTGGTAATTAAGGAGACGTTATTGAAAGAGGCGATGAAGCAGGGCGGCAGTTTAAAGAAGAAGGACGCGCGAGCTATTTGCAAGGTCAGTCTCCTTCCCCCCACTGCCAGCAACAGGAGATGTATGGGTGTCTGACAAAGATTCTACAGGTCGACAGTACCAAGACGAGCCGGATCTACGATTTCATGGTACACAGTGGCTGGATCAACAAGAGCTGAGCGTTTGATTTGCATGAGCAGGATACCACGTGGTTCTGTGTAAGGAGTTGCGGCGTTGGAGGTAGATGATACGATTTCTGGGCTTGATTAAGTAGATAGACATATATGTTTATCTATACAAGGGACACGTCTAATGTTCTATCTATACTATGGAATAAACCCCATTGTTCTATATCTTCTAAACTTGCATGTAGCTCCAGTAAAGTATGAAATAGACACAGCAATCGGAAACGATACCCACCGACTAACAACAGAACCAGTCTAGCGGCAGGCCGTCGTCTCCGCACTCCAACTTTAACAATATAACATCCGACCGAACCTCGGCATCAATTAAAGACCCATCCATAAATAATCATCGACTCCTATAACAACACCACTTCTATCTCCAACCCTCCCACCTTCTCCCAATTCTTCCCTACATACAAAGTTGACCCATACTCCAATCCAAATACCATCAAAAATCAAAAATGGCACCAACCCTCCCCACCCCCTCCTCCAACACAATAACCCTTTCCCTCCCGCACCCACACGTCCTCCTCGTCACCCTCTCCCGCCCAAAAGCACTCAACAGCATCTCGACAGCCGGCCACCATGACCTCGACGCCATCTGGACATGGATGGACAACGAGCCCTCAATAAGAGTAGGCATACTGACTGGTTCAGGAAGGGCCTTCTGCGCGGGCGCAGACCTTAAAGGTATAGTATATATCATATCCCTAACCTACCCCATTTCCTCCCTTCCCCCCCCCATCATCAACCCACCACACATATACATAGTATACTCACCATAATAAATGTCTACTATAGAATGGAACTCCACCGTCCAAACTCCCAATCAACCCAGCCAAGCGCGCACCATGCCCCCCACCGGCTTCGGGGGCCTCTCCCGCCGATCCGGCAAAAAGCCCATTATCTGCGCGGTGAACGGCCTCTGCCTGGGCGGGGGATGCGAAATGGTGCTCAACGCCGACATGGTGATTGCGTGTTCGCAGGCGTATTTCGGGTTGCCGGAGGTGCAGCGCGGGGTGGTAGCGTGGGCGGGGGCATTGCCGCGGTTGGGGAGGATCGTGGGACGGCAGAGGGCGATGGAGATGGCGTTGACGGGAAGGAAGGTACCTGCGGAGGAGGCGGCGAGGTGGGGGATTGTGAATGAGGTTGTTGATGATAGTAAGAAAGGGGTGGTGGAGAGGGCAGTGGAGGTTGCGGTGCAGATTGCGGGGAATAGTCCTGATGCGGTGTTGGTTAGTCGCGAGGGAGTCAAGTTGGGGTGGGAGGGGGTGGGGGCGGAAGAGGCGACGGGGATGTTGATTCAAGAGTGGTCGGAGAAGTTGAATCAGGGGGAGAATATTAAGGAGGGGTTGAGGGCGTTTGTTGAGAAGAGGAAGCCGGTGTGGAGGGATAGTAAGTTGTGATACTTTTGAGATCTATAATCAACTACTATTTATGAAATACCCGAGCAAGATAGGTTCATGTTTCAGTCATGTATTCGTGCTAGTTGCCTGCAACTGTGTACATAATTATCATGTTATGACTATGCTAATCCGTTTCCATACCCATGCTCCATATCCGCGCCGACCAGTGTTCGCCGTATCCCAGATGGCCTGTCACCGTCCTGCGGCGTGGCCAGTTGTACATGCAGGTGATCGACTCGGAATGCTTTCGCAGTTTTCGTAATCGTAATCGTGAACATTAAAGACAGTTTGCGACAGCAGCAGTGCCTTTACTTCGTCCCCTGCTGCACCTTGCGCACCCGGTCCAGCACGGCAGGATACAGTGGGTGTTCCTTTTCCAGGCCGGTGAGATTGGTGGTGGCATCTTCCGCCGGCTGTTCTTGGAGAATGTTGGCGAGCTCCGCACTCTCATCGTCACCAGGCACGTTCTGGAAGCGCAGAGCCATCTCGACAGCATCCATCAAAGAGTCATACTTCATGCCGCGCTCGGCCAGCTGTGAAGCCGGTCCAATGAAACGCTCCTTGCGAGACAGCTTGCGCAGGGGAGCACGACCCACGCGATCGACATTGTCCTCCAGATAAGGGTTGGAGATGCGGCTGACGATCTTCTCGACGTACTCCTTCTGCTCCTCCTCTGAGATGTCGTGCTTGGCCACGATGAGTGAGGCAGTCTCCTCGAGAACCTTGTGAACAAGTCCACGGATCTCCTTGTCCTCCAGAGCGTCGGCAATCATCTTCTTGCCCCGGAAGTGACCAAAGTAGGCAGTAGTAGCATGGCTGGTGTTGACAGTGAACAGTTTGCGCTCAATGTATGGCTCCAGGTTGTCAACCCAGTGGATAGCAGGAATGTCTGGGTGGCCGACAGAGCCAAAGGGAGTCTTCTCGACAGCCCATTCGTAGAACTTCTCAATGCGGACGTCGAGGCCACTGTTGGGGGCTTGCTGAGGGACGATGCGGTCAATGGCAGAGTTGGCAAACTGGGCGCGGTCATACAGGGACTCGACGCGGTCCTGGCTGGTGTGCTGCTTGATGAAGCCGTGCAGGGTGTCGGTAGCGCCAATGGCATTCTCACAGGCAATGACAGCGACAGGCTTAGACTCTGTGCGAGCATCGATACCCTTGGCAATGACAGGGGCGATGAACTTGAGAATGTTGGGGCCCACGGCACAGGTCACGACATCAGCCGTCGCAATCTCTTGAATGACGTCGCTCTCATGGGTCTTGGAGTTGATGGCACGGTAGTTGGTGATAGTCGTTGTGTGCTCACCCTCCTCACTGACCTCGGTCACCTTGTACGACTTGTTCTGCTGCAGAGCCTCGACCATCTTGTCCATGACATCGACGAAGACCACTTCGTAGCCCGCCTTGTGGAGGAATTCGGCGACAAAGCCACGGCCGATGTTACCACCGCCGAACTGGATAGCCTTCTTTCCCATGATGTAGTGGAAGTCTGATAGTAGAAGGGAGGTAGAGTGTAATTGGAAGACTGATCAAAAGTAAAGTAAGATGATCAGAGGTATGAAAGGATGATTGATATCGCGAAAGAGAAGAGTGGTGTTGTGAAGACAAAGGAAGGGTTGAGAATTGAAGAGCAGAAGACGGAGAGAAAGAAGAGGGGGAATGGAGGGGTATATAAAGTATAATGAGGGAATTGAGGGAAATGAGGGAGAATGAGGCACCCACGATGGGAACAACGGGAAAGTGCAACGGTGAATGGGACCAAGACTTTTTCACGATACCCAGGCCAATTGCAGCAAGTGGGGGAACAGAGACACACGCAGTGACTAACTGACTACTATGATTCTAAACTAACTGCCTATGACTTAATGGATCACGATGAGGCCCAATCCAAGCCAATCCAAACAGGACCAGTGCCGGCCGTTCCAATGAGCGGCGATGACGCAGGCCCAAAGCGGATTGGCCATGCGGGCATTTTCAGGCCTGCACGCCTCCCCTTACTTTTGGCTTCTATCCCAATCAGACACGGCCACAGTCATGGTCCCGGTTGATTCCGCAGCCCACAGACAATCCTGGCCTTGTCTGTCGCATGCGCAACTGTGCCATCGTGAGGTTGACGACGCGATACTGGCCCGTTGGCCCGGATGGCCATCGACTATACTAGTTAGTTAGTGGTGCTACTGTAAGTCATCATCTCACACATTTTCATCCCGGTTAGTCTAACCCATCCTCTTCCAACAAGTCAGTTTCCCTGAAGGCTGTGTTCCTATAACCCCGATCGCTGACCTATAATGACTGGGGTGCTGTTTGTTGGTCCTGGTACAGGTCTCCTACATCATTCCCCTGAATATCATCATCGTCCAACCGGTCGTTAACATCATCATCATGGAATCGAATCGAGTATCCACCAGGGGTTGACCCACCAGTGGTGTCAGGCCAGCGATGGAATGGATAATTCAAAAGAGATTCTACTGTTAGCGCTGGACGAGTGCCGGGAACGAGCAGCGCCGGAGGGGCCAAAGGAGGCCATGCGCCCTCGTCATTCGACCCGAGCCCAATCCTGCTCCACTGGTGACGTGACCGGTTCTTCCCCCCCAGCAACGCTACGCTGCACTGTACCACACTATCGTCGGTTCCCCCCAGTGGATGCGATCAACAATGGACGGCCGTAGAATCCCTTTCATGGGGTTTCTGTGGGTCTTTATATCCGGCTTCCTCTTATCCCCAAGACAGTCCAATAGCTTCATGTTCTATAGCCTGGGCTGGATGCATTCCTTACATTTCCATTCATTTCTATCCGCACTATCTACCCTTTCCATCAAATACAGTCCCTATTCCTCTTCTTTCCATCACTGATTTCCCTCCTTTTCTGTCTCCACCCCTGGAGATGGTTCCGCACTGGACTTGACCGATTCAAAGTCCGAGTGTATGAGGGACTTGGCTTGATCATCACAGTCACCTGCAAGGGTGCCTGTCTCTGCTCGGCTCCGGTCGACCAGCACCGTCAATAAACTGGTGATGCCTCCCGCCAGCATCAACCCCGTGGCCGCCCAGGTCATCCCCAAAAATTGGGGTCCGTACTCGGCACTCACCCCCATATCGCGGCCATGGTCATTGACCAGATCGACAAACTGAAACGCGATAACCGTCGCAATAATCGAGGAAATTCCGAGCATGATGAACCCCAACTAGCACGTGGTTAGTGCTGGGATCATCCCAATCAGAGGTCGGGGGAGGTATCTTTACCAGTAATGCCGCTACTTCCATCACGGACTGCCGTGGTCCGCGCCGAACCAGCCAATACAATCTGCCCACTATCGCCAAGCCAGCAGCCCCGGCTCCGATGCAGTAGAGAATCCCTATACTCCGGCTGGTCATGCTGAATGCATGAAAATCATCTGTAACGGAATCGGGCCATCCCAGGTTCGAAAGTGAAGTGGTGTTACCGGTTTCTTTCAACAGCACCACAGAAGGATCAAAGGCAAAGGGCAATGCGGCTTTGGAGCAATTTGAAAAGCGCCTGTTGCCAGTCACGAGATCTCCTTCGCAATACGACATCACATAGATGGAGTAGAAGTCATGTATCCCCGTATTTCGACTCTGTTCTGAAGAAAGAACCTATATTGTAACATCTCAGCTAACCGACCAGACACTATTAACTCGGAACCAGATAGACCAACCGTGAATATATCGACACCCGGTAGCACCGTCAATTGCGTACCTGCGAAGAGACATAATAAGGTGAGGATAAAAGCGATAAACGCTGTTATCGTGGGGAAGTAAATCACCAAGCGACCCATGGTGAAAGATGATCTGCTTCTCTACTAAAAATGTTTGCGACGAAGCTTATTTAATGGATACTGCAGCATGATAAGCATGAAAGTAAATGCTCGCTCGTAGACGACATGACTGATAACTTAAAGGATCCCAACCGCCGTGTGTCCATCATTCCTTGGGATGGCCGGTCTACATCACCTTTGAGAGACAGCAACGATGCCAACTTCCTCTCCTCCTTCAAGCACGTGGCGGTTCTCCAGCTGCATTGGTCGCGGGTTCTGCCAGGGATTCCCATTGGCCGACGCGAGCAACTGGGGAATGTGCATACTCGATTCATCAGGGTTGGCATGTTCATTCTTGAGGGACCGCCCGCTTGAAGAATGCCCGCCTGCCAGGAGCATTCGAGCTGAAAGAATCAAATACGGTCCAGATCCTGGATTTGTCACTTGATCCCATGCACGACACTGTTGAATTGACAATGCGTTATTGCTGACTCTTTCAAGCTTTGAAGGCTTTGGCTGGTAATACTATTTTGCTTTATCCTCGAAGATAGCATAGCCAGGGTACTCTTGCCGAGTCGCTACGGGCCAGAAGAAGATCTTTCCCAACACGCCAGCATCTAGTAGTGTCTAGAAATGGAAGCCATCTCAACTGGTCAAAAGAGAAGAGAGAGGGAGACAGAATGGGTTAAGAAAAGCGGCGTGGTCCAGATGTTATGTTTTACATCATGTATGCACTCTGCTTGTAACATATCTTATCTGTTCTCCTCCTTTAAGTCTGCCAGAATAGAAAGGAATACTATAAACAGCTTTTGTCGCCTTGTTTGTGTCAAGAAAAGAGAGAGGTCTGTAAAAGACCAGCGGCAGAATGGGATTTTTGGTCATTACGGGAACTACCACTAAAGTATGTAGCATCATCAGTAAATGCCTGCCACATGGCCACCCAACTAGGCCACTGACCCTTTACAACTTGAAGCCATTTGTGGCGGTCGAGGATTGCGCTCAATCGAGCCTTTGTCTTCAACACGCGGGGATTACCAGTGGCACGAGTCACGTTGGAGCTATTTCTTTGTGAGCCTATTAGACAACAACCCATTTCGTGTCATGAGCAATTCACTGTTAATCCAAGAAAAATCTGGGCGCTTGCTGCCAATAGACTATGATTGCACGCCGTTCTGTCATCATCATGGTGACACTGCTCTTTTCCCTCGTGTCAATTTGCATACTAGACATGAACTTCTCCATGATCATCTCCTTTCGTTTGCTTGCTCTGTGTCACGGTCACGACTTCTCAATTTCCACAAGACACATCACCAAGACTCGTGCTCAAGATGCAGAATCTCTCGCCTTCCCACCGATCTTGTCGTCCACATCTCAATCCTGATGATCTTCAAAACACACATTCTGTACACATACGTACAATGTGCGCGGGTCCGTGTACAGAAGCCCTTAAGGTTGGGGAACTAGAATGTCCTTGTCCTTGTCGACAAGGGATCTTCCAGATGTCCTTGCAGGAACGTAAAGGTCAGTCCCTGCTCCCTCTCAATTCTACAATCCGAGAGGCTAATGAAGAACTAGAAGCTGTCATTCCTCCTCCAATGAGGTGTTTACGCATGGAAACAGTATTGAAGGTTGTAGATGTCCTGGCCTCTGAAAACGTCGTCCTCGTACGTGGGACACCAGCAAGCGGGAAGACAACCCTGTTTGAATATACATTGTTGAATGATTGAGACTACTGGCAGTCATTTCATATTGTACAAGATCTGCCAAATACTAATATTATGATAATGATAATGGTTGTATGGTGCAAATTCCATAATGGCTGTGTTGTTTTGACAAACCGGAGAAAAGAAAATGGGCAATTGAGTTACCTTAGGGACCATGATCGGGTCGATGAACATCTTTCTCGGTTTAAGGAGGGAGGAAAGTATTATCTGTACTGGGTGGAGGATAAAGGGGTCGACAACCAGACAATGATTGACTGCACATGTACATCCATGCATGATATTATCTCTTTTGTGCAGCTGTGTTTTCTTCGTGCCGCTCATGACTTAGCTACTTCGTGACTAGAGACACTTAATGAATCATGAAATAGTATCTTATTGAAGCACGGATGAAGCAAAAAAGCACATATGTAGAACCAAAGGGTATCAGATACATTGATGTTGCGGAAAAAGTGCAAAGAAAGCGAGCGTATATAGGTTCGATCCTGAAATTAGGATCTGCAAGAGACAGGATCATTAAGGCCGGAAAGGATAGATGTTCCCCTTGAGCAGGGTGATAAATATGGTTATAAAGGTAGTCTGCATATCAAGGCTGTTGACCGAGACGTGAATTGAAGAAAACTGAATCTGACTGATTGTAAAGAAGTAAAGGGCTCATTTGCTCGGAGATCGATCAAAATGCTAGACCGACAGCGGAATGGCGATACTCGTAGTACTGGGTAAGCATATCATCAAATACTTCGGGCTCCTGATGCTGTTGCTGTTCACCCTCATGAATTGTGGGATAGGTGTGCTCTTCTGTCACGGTTGGAAAGGTCTGTTTGGGTGAGAATGGACTGCCAAGAGGGAGGTCAAAGTTCCGTGATTCTGTGCTCGATGCTTGCATCGTCGGGGCTACTGTCGTGCCGCTGGCGAGAGACGGGGTAGTCTTGTGCCCTCCGGTAATGTTGGTGATAGTTGATGCGAGCGTAGAGCCGCTCAGCGTCCGCGAGCGTATGCGAAATGGCCCCTTGTCGCTGATTTTGCTCGGGTTGGAAAAAAGAAAGTTCGGCTTGTTGGGTGTCTGAAAGAGCCACTGGGTAACACGTCCCGAGCGGGTTGGGGTTTGATTGGGATTCTCCGATGGTGTGGTTGGGGGTCGGCTTTCGGAGGGAGTAGTAGGTGGGTGATACGTACTGCCTGAAGAAGGTGAATCTTCCTCAGTCGGGATAGAAGGTAAGGGCCTGTCCTGCAGGCTGGGTTTGGTGGGAGTCCTTGGGACCGTGGATGTAGGGGCCTCGTGGGTGTCCCGGTGTAGCTCGTTCCTAGCCAGGGACGTGCTGCCACCACTTAAATCCAGCCTGGGAGTGGTAGAAGGAACCGCACTTGCGGTCAAGCCAGTAACCGCAGAGCTACGTTGTGAAAAATGAGGGATTAAGGGACTGGTGATGGGAGTATTCTTCTCTAACAACTGGAGCTGTTCTTGGGTTGGCAACGAGGATCGACGAGATCCTGACCCGACCGGCTTTCGCGCAAGCTGAAACGAAGAAGAGGGTCGATGAGTCCGCAGTTGCGATATTCGGCCCATCTCGGTGGACGAGAGAGCCCGCGGGGGTCGTGAAATGACCTGCTTCCGGTCGTGGTCGAGAGGGAAGTCTTCAAATCTGGGGAGGTCCGGGAGTCTGTTGCCTGGGGTATTGAAGCTCAACTCCAGCGGACGATACTCATCCAGTTCAGTCAGGAACATGGAGACTCTTCTAAACTCTGAGGGACCACTGATCCTCACGGGAGCAGTTGACTTCCTTTTGAGCGACATGCTAGCTCGATTTGACGCTCGCGATGCCCGGGTCCTGCCCTCAACCACCCATGACTGTAGCGATGATACCCGAGGCTGAGGGCTTGGACTGGGCAAATCATCGTAGTCGGTGAGGTTCATCGGAGGAACGAGATGAGGTTGAGTATGGCATACTCTCATTTCTCGTTCAACACCTGCAAGGGACGACAGTCAGTCCCCATGTCCGAGTGGGAGAAGTGGTAGTAGAGAAAGTATGGGGAAAGCTATACCTTTCTGCTTCATAGCCTGTTGATGATGAAAGCTCTCATCGTCGCCCCTCCCGCTCAGGCAGAACAAGCAGGAAGATATCCAGCCAGTGAATATGGAGCCTGCCTGCTCAATTGCCTGCATCATGGCTGCCAGCGCATCAGCAGTGATGCTCCATCGCCCAGTGGCCAGGGAGGGAGGACTGGGTGGGGACCGGAAGAAAAGGCAGGCAGCAAAGGCGCGAGCAGGCGATGCACGAGGCAGGTCAATGAAACACTAATACGAGACATCCGCCCAGCGGGGATGCAGGAGAATTAAATCGGGGGGTCCGGGAGGGGCCCATGAGGGCGCTGATATGAGAGAGATATTGTGAGAGAGGCTGGGGAAGGTTAAAGTAACAAAGAAAGAGAGAAATAAGCAGGAAGATGAATGAGGGAAGCGGGACAAGAGGATGTGGTGACCAACCATCTCTCCCAAGTGTTCCTTTCCCTCCCCGCGATAAGTTGTGAACAACAGAAAAAGCGGGCGACCTGTTGAGGCTATTGTCCCCTGATCCATCAATAAAGAGCAGATTGGAAGCAGCAGAGCAGCTAACGAGATGGTGCCATGCAGTCCGAGGCACCCGCTAATTTGGCTGGCAACCAATAACCGCCATGAGCCGCCCCTCCTCGACAGCGTGTCGGCTTGTCGATCAGCCATCAAACCATCAACTGATAGCCATGTCACCCCCTCGGCGCCTAATGGATGCGCTCCATTTGCTCGGATCGTTGGTGATGTGTGATCCGGCTAGCAGCAGGTGGGATTCACACTTCACACTCACAGAAAACTCATTAGACGGAAACAAATTTAGATACTCGGTGCCTGACTGCAGTGTCCCTCTTCCCCCAAATCCCGCAACTTTCTCCTGGTTTCATCCTTCACCTCCTGTCTGCTCATATCGATAAAACATTTCACGGTTTCATTCATCTTACATATCCTATGCCTCAAAAATATCTGCAGATGCTCCCCAATATGTAAAGCCACTGGAAAAGGCGGGGATGGGTCTGTGCATGAAGCAAGCTCTCCTCTCCTAGCGATCCCACACATTCTCCTCTTCCAACTCTCCATATGCCCAATTTGGCCGTGTCGTCGGTTCATCATCTCCTGCTCGGTCGGTTGGGCTTGCAGCTCTGGTATTTTCCATCGTGCCATCTGCGCTATTTTCGAGATAGTCTGGCCGTTCATCAACTGGCTCTCCAGAGGGTCTCCTGAATAAAATATTAGTGCTGTTTCATGACGCTGCAGAAAGATGCGATATATGAGATGTTGCAACATACTGGAAGTGCCTCTGCTCGGGTTCCAGCCAGGTCGATCCGAACGCCTTCTGTGTGTGCACTCTTTCTGCTTCCTCTGCTTTGCGATCTTCGACTACCAGGTCCACCAGCTGACTACGCTGGGAGCTGTGGGATATGGATGAGCTAGTTTCCTGACGAACCGTCTGGCGACCGTTGGTGGGTTCCCTGCGAGAACTACGGGTGCTGCCTTCACTGCGTGGGGTGCCCCCGTTACTGTTTATGCGGGACTTTCGGTGCTTCCGCGTCCGTTTCACTGCTCCAGGATTTTGTAGATTTGGTGGGCTTCGGTGGTGTATTTGCCGTTGATCCTCCGGCACTTCGTTGGCTGTGATCACGGGGTACTGATTGCAATTAGCCCATCGGTGTCCTGAAATAGAGCGCCATACAGATTGACCTACATTCCAATCGCCGAATTCAAGAGCGCGTGCATTGGTGAAGAGTCTCTCATCCTCATCATCCAGGCCTATCTCCTCAATGTCACTGTTTGATCGAAAGCGACTTAGTGTGCTGCTTCGTCGATCGCGACTGCTTCCTTCTGACCCTGATAGCAATGGCGTTCGACTGTTAACCTCGCCTGGCTTGGGAATCCAGTACTTTGCTTTCCCCCCACGCTCATACCGCATGCCTTGCATCACTCGCCTGACACGGGAGTTGGACTCGGCGTGGGGGATGATGTGATCACCGGAATCGAAGAGTCTGTATTCGTAGTTTTCTCCTCGAAGGGTCATCTTCGTGTCTTCAATAAGGTCTCGGATTCCAAAGGAATCACGCAGGGCAAACTTCACAGGCAGACGGGCAGCCGAGATGGTGGAGTCGGCGTAGTCATGCCAGGAGAAGGCATACCAGTGGGTAATGGCGAAGAATGGCATCTCGAAGCAGATCAGACTGTCCTGAATCGCAGCGGCGAGGTTGTCGGGAGTGTATCCCGCCACGCCGTTGGATAGAGCGCCCAGCCATTGCAAGATGGACAAGAAAAAGCCTTGCCAGTAAGAAGCAAAAATGATAAGCTTGACACAGAGGAACTTAGGTACCGGACGGAACGGTGCCAGGTCGTTGTGTAAACAGACCCAAAACATGGCTAATGAGTAGAGACTTATGGTCACGCTGACATTGTACACGATACCCGTCCAGAGATACCCCGACGTCAAGCCTAGATAGCCTTCCTGATAGGTGTCCGTCGCTTTCATGACAATAGAGATGATAGCCAGGATTGGCTTCAGCCAGGTATACTGGAGGATACCGCGCTTGACAGCTAAGAAGGTCTGAGGGTCGGAGATGTCCACTTTGGGCAGGATATGGTTTAGTGGCCAAGCGTGTTGAATCGGAGGACGGCCATGAGTCATTATGATCAAGGCTCGCTCGCCTCCAAGAAAGTTGATGAGTAGCTGGAAGAAGGTATAGATTGTGAACGCCTGCAGAGCACCGTAAGCATGTGGCCAGCCAGTCGTCGGCGCGCATAGGTTACCTCGTAGACATCGCGAACGGGGTCCAGCCACATCGCCGCTTTCAAAGATATAATGCTAGCCCAGGAGGAAACCGCATATATAGGGACCCTATTGCAATCAGCATTGCGCCAACAGGGTTGTCAACAAAAGTGGAGACACGGACATCAACAGTATGCGAACAACATATCGCTGGAGGAGTGGTTTTCGATAATTTTTCCTATGCCACAATCAGAGTAGTTCTTGAATGAGATGGAAAGTTTGGATTGCCGTACGTCTGAAGCCATATGGACCTAAGACCGCGATGATCGGTTGCTATCAGCACTTGTACCCTTGGGGGGGCGCCACCAGGGGCAGCGGGGAAGGAGAGCTTGCTCACAGTAGAGACAGAAGTGAAGCTACCAGCGCAGAAACACCAGCGACTATCACCACCGCTCGTGCCAGGCTCGAGCCTGTACCACCGAAGGACGAAGTGCTACTCATGATCAACAAGTTATCAGTATTCGCGGTAGTTGACCGCGTGCGCTTTCAAGGCAGTGTCCGCGGGTAAAGCATTCCGTTTCAGACCATCAGAAATGTCACCAAGCGCCAGACATGATCATCGGACAGGTATAATCGTGGAACTGAAAACTTCCCAAGACCTCCCAAAGCGAAGAGCTCCCTCGCATGACTGGTGGGAGGGAAAGCAAGGTCGTGCGGTGAATATTGCGTGGACATCGGGGGTGGGATCCTTATCCATCAGGCCCATCCCTCCGCTCTAGCTTGAGACACCGCCTACTGACACTTTGTGACTGGTTCCGTGACGGCAGCCTAGTCTGAGCTAAGCTGGTCTAGTGCGCGTCCGCCGCCCGTCCCTCCGTCGGAGCTTCCCCGTCCTCTCCACTCTCTTTTTGTGAACCCAAGCCGCCATTCCAGCCTCAGTTTCAAGAAATCTAGGGCCTTCTTTGCCTTGCTCGATTTTCCTGGAGATACTGTCGCGGATATTCTGTGCTGTTTAACTATGCTTCCCTTCCAATTCCGGCTCTCATTGATGGCGCAGTGATTGTTTCGCAGAGTCACCATGCTCCCGAAGTACATGGGTTCTGGTAGGAGGATATTGCGACATGGCCAGCACAAGCTTGACAGCTTTATCCCTGACACCGGATCCAAGCTTCAACTGGTCAGTTTTGCTGTCGCGTCTCTTCTATAATGACTAATATTCATTCAGGTTCTTCCTCCTTGAGCTCATTGTTTCCTGCATCCTGTGGGTTCTATCCTTTCTCTCCCCTTTCTCTACAATGTGACCCGCTAACGATAATACTTCCCAGCGTATTGTTCTTTCTTCTCTACTTCAACCGCCTCTTTGCGACTCTCTTATCATACGGAATCCGCGCTTATACATGGCATTACTATCGTGCTTATGTCGACATCCGTGCGCTTCAGATCTCCCTATTGGGAGGGAGGGTTTTCTTCAAAGGCATCCGATACCATGGGGTGAACGAAACTATCTTTGTGCATGGGGGCTTTATAACATGGCATTATTGGAGACGCTCTGTGAGGCGAACGGACCTTGCGAATGGTAGACCCGACAATCAACAATCAGAGGATGAACCCCAACAAAATGGAACCACCGGTGCCAGCGCGAGCAACAGTAGCGATCGAGGGGAACAAGGGGGGCTGAAGAGTACGAACTCGCTTCCTTGTCGCATTACTGCCAAACTATACGGTCTGGAGTGGTTTGTGTACAATCGAACTCCAGCCTACGAAGGTATTCTTGCGGGCTTCAGCCCCCCACCGCCCGCGCCATCGTTCACAAGACCGCAGTATCCTGGAAGCAATACTCTGGATTCCCGATTGAAAGATGATACAATGGATGGCTCTGCGGGGCATACTCCTGACCAGGCGTCTGATCTTCATGGCAGTCGTCGTGATAGCGAGATGAAGGAGACGGCTGCGTCTGCGGCTTCAGATGGCAATGGGCAAGAGGTAGGGGAGAGCCTATCGAGATTACTCCGGCTCCTGCCCATAAAGATCGAGTGTGACAAAGGTGCTATTGTCATGGGCAACGAAAATACGAGATCTGTATTAACTGCCATCTTCGATGGCGCCACGGGGTTGATCGAAGCCTGCGATTCTGGTCCCCTCGACCTTTACCGGCAAATGTTTTCCTTTGACTTCACTCACCCGGTCATACAGATGCGACCCAACCCCGACTTTAAGCAAAATCAGATCGCTGCTGCGAAAAGCCTCGGTTCTAGCCGGTCTGAGCAAATGGAAACGAAACGCAAACGTGACACGATCTTCAACTACCAGCTGCAAAAGCGCAGGGTCTGGCACAGTATCCGTGATCTTATCCCGTACTTCCAGACTTCTGTTGAGTCATTCCACGTACATGAGAAAAACCCAGAGGCGGCCCCTAGAAGCTCGGCCGAAATGCCCGATGACACACGCTGGGTTGGTCTTTCTCGATATTTGGATGAAAGCTCCCAGGATGACCACGAAGAGTGGAATCCCGTCGAATATGCCAGGTTTTCCACACTGATTGACAGTCCTAGCATAACTGTGGCATACTACTGGGATATCCCTGGTTGTGTCAAGCCGTCCCCGGGTGTACCGGCACCGGCACCGGCACCTTCAGCTTCGGCATCGAATATCAATGGCGCACCGCCTCCGGAATGGGGTATCGATGTGAAGATTGGCGGCGGCACTATCAATTATGGCCCCTGGGCTGATAGAGAGCGAGTAGGCTTGCAAAACATATTCTTCCCAAACGCCTACAAAAGCTCGCAGCCGGTCGATCCGCTGACCCCCGGGGAGCTGAGAAAGAACTCTGTATTTCGCCTACGAATAGAGATCAATGAAGAGTTGACACTGCGTATCCCGACCCGGGAGCCTTCGAAGGACTGGCAGTGGAAAGGCCGTGCTGACGCAATACGAGGTGTTTCCAAACTACGAAAGCAATCAAGTCGAAGGCAGTCGCGCGCAGGAGACGGGGATAAAGGCCATATAGGACCTGACATACGCCCTTTTGGATGGCTTTCGCTCCGTGTCGCGGGCGATTCCACCATAAACTATGCTATGGATATGGTGGCGTCGGCCTCAGGGTTTCATAGCCAGCTTGACCTCGATCTTCGAGATACTAAAATGTTGTCCAGTGTCAATCATGCGCTGTTGTGGCAATGTCCTAGACAACTTGTTAGCTGCGATCTCTCCGTGCCGCTATCTTGGAACAGCCTTCGGACCTGGGTGTTCGACGTTAAAAGCACCGATATGGAGTTATTTCTACTGCGCGATCATATTTTCCTTGTTACCGATCTCGTCTCTGACTGGGCGTCGGGCCCTCCACAGGACTATCACACGTTTGTGCCGTTCATATATAAGCTCAAACTGTCCTTTGACAACTTCCGCTTGTTTCTGAACGTCAATGATATGAACATTGTCAGCAACCCTTCGGACTTGAATGACAATCGCTCATTGGCTATCAAGGGCACGACACTCATTTCCGACATCAGCATCCCCTTGAGCAAGTATCAGCCTGAGCAGAACGCCGTTGGGTTCAGCGTCAAATTGGAGGATGGAGGTATAGACTATCTGACTCCAGTGTGGGACACGCTACATGCCTTTCTGCAAGATAAATCGACTGCCACCTTGGAAAGCCTCTTCATTGATGGTTCATATAACTACTATCTATCAACATCCCCGGAGCTGACAGATACGTTGTTATTGAACATTGATGGCTTTTCTCCCAGGCTTTACCTGTTTGGGTTCTTGATACGGTCTTTTATGACAATCAGAGAGAACTACTTTGGAGAGGAAATGCATTTCAAAACTCTAGAGGAGTACCAGGAGCACGCATACCAGCGGGAGGAGTCTGGATCGCATGGCGGAGTCAACCCAAATAAGAAGTCAAACGACCTTGATGTGATCTTGCACGTAACAGTTAACAGTCCTTGCGCGCTCTTTCCAGGAAATATTTATGGACACTCCGACTGTCTCAGGCTTACCGCACCTTTGCTGGAGGCTGACCTTCGATTCACCAATTACTACATGGACTTGCAATTTTCCCTTGCCCCTCTCAAGGTGGCCTTAGAATCTAGCGAGATAGAGGAGAGAGTCCTTCCCGCGGAAACCCAACTTTTCATCGATGGTGTTTCAATATACGGCCACCGTCTATTCGGGCTGCCCCCTGCCGAACCTACGTATGTCTGCAATTGGGACTTTGGAGTTGGTCGCATCATCGGAGAATGCTCGCCCGAATTTCTGAGCTGTCTTGTAGCAGCTTTGCAAAGCTTCGACTTGACATTTGACAATGAGGAAAATGCGCTTCCACCATTGTCTCCGATTCAGCTTCACGATGTCACCTTCTTACGGGCCAAGGTTGATTCTATTCATCTTTCTGTTCTCCTAGACAAAGCTGCACTGATGGTTATGTCTGGACCGATCACGACAGAGTTCAATGATCTGGCAAATGCAAAGTTTTCTAAGCGGCTGAAGCTCCTTATTCCGGACTTATCCATTGCCGCAATTGATTACCAGTTCCTGGGTCGATTTGGAAGTCTGCTGCATACGGAAATCACGCCTCTCGCGCTTTTCCAGTCTAATTTGAAGATAATGATGGTTCAAAGAAGAAGTGACATAAATGAAAGCCGGAAACTACAACAGGAGCATATCAAGGTGCATGATAGAAGAACACAGCGAACGCCGTGGCTCCTCCTGGATTGGGAGGACATGGATCCTGACTCGCTGCAGCACAATGAGGACGACTCTGTACCACCGACTATTCCTATACCTACAATGCCCGAGCCTATTTCAAGACATTCCGGCCTAGAGTCCTTGCCACCACCGAGGCGACGCCTTTCTGCAGCCAGAAGCAATCTAAGCTCGAGAAGCTTTCTTGTTCTGCAAGACACGTTGAGCGTGAAAAGCGTGCCTAAACGAGAAACACGTACGCCCACGCGACCAACTAATATGCCATCTAGAATGGAGAGGAACCAAAAGCTGCATCGGGCAGCGACAGTCGGTTCGACCCCTACAGCATCCAAGCATCAGGATCCGTCCAGGGATGGATCAGTAAACATACCTGGTGTGTCAAATGCGTGGGTCATGCCGGAATTCTCTCTCCACCAGACCATCCTTGATACATCACGGCTTCCTTCGGAAAAGGTCTTGCGCAAAGATGGTAGTTCAGCGGAGGGTAACCCTCCCGTTGTGGATGTCGACCCGTTCTTCTCTTTCTCCGACAGTGATGTGACGACGTATACTAACATTGCTATTGAATTACCGGTTGGGATTAGGGGCTCTTGCTCCCCTGAATTCCTTCACATTCTGTCCGCCTTCATTGAGCGATTTCAACCAAAATCGCCGGTTGCAATCATCGATGCTCTCCAGAAAGAGGTCATATCAGACATTGTGGGGTATGAGAAGTCCATGAGGCAGCCAAAGACATGCACCAATGTTGCCATTAAAGCTCCTTCAATACTCGTCAATCTGGTCAATTCTGAATTAGCTGCGAACGGCGACATCTGTTCTTGTGACGAGTATAGAATCGAAGTGTCTCATTTGCAGACCGAATTAAGGACAAAGGTGGAGAGGCAAAAAGGCGATCTCCTTTCGGGCATAAACAAAAGCTCCATTGTGCATGCGGCAGCAAGCAATCTTTCGATATCTGTCCAGGGTACCAGTTCTGAGATGTGCCAACAAAAAGCCGAATTCAGTTGTATCTTTGGCGATATGAACTTCTGGCTTGTGGCGAATCCCAACGTGAGATCCAATTTTCAAGTCAGGTCATTCGATACTGTGACCTCGACGAAATCCGTGGAGCACCTCGCCTCTCTAGTCCGCCGAACAACTACAATGTCGGATTCCCTTGCATCCTCATTCCAACAAAGCTCATCAGTCGGAAACAGGCGCTTGCAGTATCTCATACACTTCCTTACCCAACGAGCTACGGGCATTCCAGATCCAACATTTCTTGTTCGTATATCATACGTGCTTAGAGTTGCACGTTCCCATCTGCGACAGCATGACTCCTGGAAAATCATCTCACGCCTGCGAAATGTCTACTGCCATATGTCGCCGGATCAGCGCCAGGTGTTGACAGCCAACTGCCTCCACGATAATTTTGTGCTTCCTGCAAACGCTAGAACCGTTGTGCTCTCTGATTTTGATCAATGGCGAGCCTGGGATCTAGCCCATGTTGAGAAGAGTTATGTGATGCGAAGGATATGGAACACCTCTGATTCCGATTCCGATTCCGAGAAGACTTTGACAACCTTAATGTTCACTTCTACGGTGAAGCTATTTCGCTTCTCTATCGACCCTGGGCCGAAAGAGAGTGATTTCATTGTCGAGGATTTGTCAACTGCTGTCTCAGTTCAGCCTAGTGAACTACCATTGACAGACCAAGAGCGCCGGCTCAAGGAGGCAGTAGTCATACAGTCATATTGCTCTTCCGTTGGCCTCCATTTACGATGGGAGATCCTAGATCTGGTGGAAGGAGTTCTGAAGACAATGTCTACAGTCACACTGGAATCTACCCCTCCGCCCCAGAGTCGTGGCAGCGGCCCAGAAAAGCTCACCGAAATTCAGGTTGTCTTTGGAGCTGACCTGGGGTCAGTCATCCTTGATGGCATCAATATAAAGCTAGCGTTGACCGGTAAAGCTCTCAGGAGCTCGCTTGTGCAGAAACCTCACAGCGCAGAAACCCCGGAAATTATGAGCTTGTTGTTAAGCTCCGAAGCTTGCTTCTCTGAACTCTCTAGCGCCTCCAAAGCTCTCATGCTCTGGAAAGTTAGTAATCCTCATATGTACTGTTCTCTTTCAACTGAAGAAAACGAGGTAGAGTTGAATCACGAATGGAAGATTGCTGGTTCTTGCAGGAAGCTCCGCTATGACATGAGGGAAGATGTGCTGGGCCTTGCACATACTGCTGATCGGTTGATAGAGGATGAAATTCGTTTCATACAACAACTTGTGAATAGTGTGGAATTACCATCACATGAGCCGCTTGACAAAAATCCTTCGAAGAAGCAAGTGCGCAATAACTTCCACGTTGCCATGTTCCTGGACGATTACCGACTGAGCTTTTGTGTGCTTCCATCGCTGACATATGTCATCGCTGGAGAAGTGGCACGAACTTCAATCACACCGAAACTGGAATCGAAAATCGAAGTAGACTTTGACGTGAAGAAGAACGCACATACGCTTTTATCAAGCGAAGGCGGCAAGTGGCGTTCCCTTTCGACATTGGAGATACCTCCTATTAATGGTCGAGTCATTGCTGACGTCTCCTCGACTCGCACTGATGTGGAAGTGGATGTCACTATTGAATTGATAAGAGTAGAGGCCAGCGCTGTGCGAAGCCTTCTGGGTGCCCTATCCAAGCCAGAAATCTCGCATTTGCTTGACGATCTGAAGCAAAGTCTCGAAGTCTTGCGGCTACATTTCAATGAGAACATCGCCCAGAAGAGACCTCCTCCACAGCAGAAGAACGTGTCTAAGAGTCACAGCATTCTGTACAAAGCACGCATGACGATGGCGGGAACAACCATTCATGCCAGGGCGCCAGGGTTGAACGGCAAGAGCTATACCGCTGACATGGATATTAGCCTCGGTATGGTGCGCCTTCACCTAGACAACGGCCTCAAGGCAGGACATGCCTTGGAATACCCGGAATTTCATATCGATACATCGAACATAAGCTTTGATTTGAGGAAGGAGGACGCGCATCGGAGCCGCTCATACTGTACTTTTGCAATTGACGCTAAGCTTCAGGGTACCTCGACGACCAGAGAGAGTGGGGAAACTAGACGATTGTTCCACTTGACCAGCAAAGGATGCGATGTCGAGCTTTTCCCAGAGACCGCCGCGTTAGTGGTGGATATGGCCGCCCACTTGCAGGAACGCATAAAAACGTTAGATCTTTCTCAGGAGGTGAAGCGATTCAAAAGACTGCGACACCGCGGCCACACGGAAAGCAAGGAACAGGAGATTCCCAGCATCAACGTTGCGGATAGCGCCTCCTCCGAAGGACTGTTCGACTCCATGTACTCCCTTGACTTCAACGATATTCAGATTGGATGGAACATGGCAGGTGTACCGCCGATGGCATCTGGACGTAGACCTGATGATCTGGTGTTCTCCATCAAACGTGTGGAGTTGTCCAACAAGAAAGCAAATGCCGCCAAGCTTCGAATTGAGGATGTACAGTTGCAGATGGTGCCAGTTTCTGGTAATAGACGAAAACGATCGCTCAATTCTGCTCTATTGCCAGAATTGGTTTTCAATGTGGCATACTCCTCAGCCGGAAAGGAGGTTCGACTAGCCTTCCAAGCTGCAGGGAAATCTTTAGACATACGTGCTACTTCTGATTTCATTTTGCCAGCGAGCGTGATCCGGAACTCTCTTGCTTCTGCTGCACGAACTATTCGGGAGGCCAACGCCACTCTGGTGACAAAGCCATCTGATGATAGCACAAAACACCGGCCACTTTTTGGAAATAAGCGCTTCCGCTCCGTTCTAATAGACGTTGATTTCGCCGGTGCCGTTATGTCTCTACGAGGGCGGCACGCAGATGATACACAGGCAATGCTAGCGCCACCTTTGAAGGATGGCAGGCTTCCAGGGTCTACTTATGGCCACTATATTAAAGGAGATGGAACAGCCACTGCAACGTTCAGGGCTCCAGGAGTGGCCCTGAAAGTCCAATTTGAAGATAACGGGCGAGATGACTCTGCTCTGAACGCGGAACTGAAGGTCGATGCTTCTACAAATGTCCTCTATCCCAGTCTCGTTCCCCTGATCAAGCAGATGACCGCTACTATAAAGGAAGCCATGGGCGACCAACCAAAGTCCAGGAGGCCGTCTAATGCCATGATGTTGCAATCGCAAAAGTTGATGCAGGAAGCCCCTCTTGATGACAAAGGTCCGGGTTCAATTCTAGGACGGTGCAAGGTGAACGTAGGCATCTTGATTTGCAAACAGGAGTTCAGTTTAAGCTGCCAACCCATAGCTAGAGTAGCAGCTACGACGCGGTTTGACAGTGTCTATGTGACGATCAATACCGTCCAGTCAGATGATCAAGAGCGGTTCCTAGCACTCCTGGTGGCTTTCAACTCTTTGCAAGCATCAGTGAAACATGTGTACTCAAATGAGTCAACCGCGAGCTTTGAGGTTGAGTCTATGGTCATGTCTCTCATGAACAGCAAACACCTAGGAAGGTCGAAAGGGATCTCGGTCGTTCTGAGAGTGAGTCCGATGGAAGTTGCGCTCAATGCGAAGCAGGTTCAAGATCTTCTGCTTTTCCGTGAAATTTGGGTTCCTTCAAGTGAAGAGGTAGATACTGCCCCTCCACCCGAGCCACAGCCCACGGAGACGCAGGCATATATCGTGCAGCGATATCAACAAGTCGCAGCAACCCCCGCTTTCCCATGGAATACCACGATTTCGATCGAGAAGTTGGAAATACAACTTGACTTGGGGTCTACGCTAGGAAAAGCGCAATTCGGCATCAATGACTTATGGCTGTCCTCGAAGAAGACGTCCGACTGGGAGCAAACTCTTTGCATCAATTTCAATACACTAGGGATCGAGAGCAAGGGCCGAATGAGCGGTTTGGTTGAACTTCAAAGTCTCAAAATAGCCACGTCCATTAATTGGCCAAATAGTCAGCAGGTTAACAAGACGCCTCTCATTCAGGCGTCCATATCTTGGCTTCAGCTACAGGTCAAGGTCTCTTTTGACTATCAACCATTCTTGATAGCTCACATCTCCAGCTTTGCATTCTTGATGTACAATGTTCGGCAGACGGATGACGCTCCTGGCGAGCGCCTTTTCAGCATACTGGATGGGGACAAAGTGCAAGTCTTTTGCACAAGCCTGACTGCATCACAGTCGCTGGCATTGTACCAGGCATGGCAGCGACTTGTGCAAGACAAGCAGGCAGCGTACGAAGCATCTTTACGAGATGTGGAACGTTACCTGCGCCGGAAAACGTCGACCTTCTCGGACAAGGCGGATGTCTCGTCCAGGGAAATCTCCAAACAGGAAGAAGATAAGATCGAGACGGCACCAATCACCTTGCATACCGGAGTTGTTGTTAGTATCAACACTGTTAGCATAGGGGTTTTCCCAAGCTCATTCTTCGATAATCACGTGTTCAAGCTGGAGGCGCATGATGCGCAGGCTCGGTTTGATGTCTCTTTGCAGGACAACAAAATACACAGCGCATTAGGTCTAACTCTAGGCCAGCTTCGTGTCGCGCTTTCGAACGTCGTGCGGTCCGGCCCTATGGATACAGAAGAGCTGCTTGTGAATGAAATCGCCAATCGGGTCACCGGATCCAGGGGAGGGACTATTCTTAAGGTGCCTCGACTTGTGGCTCGCATGCAAACCTGGCAGGTCCCGGGCTCTCAGCAGATTGAGTATATCTTCCAGAGTACATTCGAGGGCAAGGTAGATGTTGGCTGGAACTACTCCCGCATCAGTTTCATCCGAGATATGTGGGAGACTCATTCTCGTGCCTTGGCTACTCGACTCGGGAAGCCGCTGCCCCCATCAGCGGTCCGGATCACTGGCGCGTTTGATGCGGAAGGCAGCGGCGACAAGAATGAGCCGCAAGAGAAGATCACGGCGGTTGTCAACGTCCCGCAATCGAGGTATACGTATGTGGCGCTGGAAACGCCGGTGATCGAGACCCCCCAACTCCGCGATATGGGAGAGGCGACACCACCGTTGGAATGGATTGGGCTTCAACGGGATAAGCTGCCCAACATTACTCATCAAATCGTCATCGTCACACTTCTGGAGATTGCCAAAGAGGTGGAGGATGCGTACGCAAAGATCTTAGGATCTTCCTGATTTCACACGGCTCTGTATATTTTCTAAAGATCAAGGTCTACCACCTTGTTCCATGTATTGAAAAATAGAATTGCTCTCCTTCCAATTTACTATAGCTTCGGTCCTACCATTTATAAAAGAGTCATTATGACTAAGTAAATTTTCCCGATACGCCTGGGTTTAACTTGAAGGAATCCAGATAAGATTAAAGTACCCCTTTAAGACGATTGAAACCGCTAGGATGTTAGGGTACTTACGGTGCTCTATATAGCCTCATTTGTCAGTAGCCTGGGGATAACTTACCTGTACCGGAGCGACTGGTCCTACTGTAAAATGTTTCCCAATCAGGATGTGCCCCAGTCTTCACTGGGCTTGTGGGATCAATTGGAGTGGGGATATCTACCATTCTCTCCTATTCCCCTCTTGTATGGGCTTTAGACTACACATGGCCAGCCTAATCTTGCATTCAATTTCTATCAGCCCTCTGCGGGATATACGGTCATCTCGCTTCAGGCTTGCTATCCCCCAATAGTGACATCAACCACATTTCCTCCACGAGTTCACAGATACAAAAAATAAAACATGGTCATGAACGTGACATAAACCGGAATTAATACTAGATGTCGACGATAACCGAGAGGCGCATGCCTCTGGCGCACGTTGTACTGTCGAACTGCCTCCGAGGGGAATACGGCACGGGGGTCACTCGGATGAGTTTGTAGGACTGCTTTCCGAGGAGGATACTGAGGCGGCCATATCACGCATAACAGTGGGACTAGGTGACAGGTAAGACTTATGTAGCACATAAGAACAACAGGAGGGTACAGCAAGGTGGTCATCGTATGAAACTGCCAATCGGAATATCTCTCGATAGCGCCCAGTACCGAATGGAAAACCCCCACGAGGGCACCAAACACGAAAAGGACGTTGAAGCCAACCCCGGAATCCCATAGATCCCTTTTCAACTGTCTCATTCGCGTGGGAACTTTGGTGGGATTGTTCCAGTTGTTCTCGGCACTGCCAGTCACTAAGGACCTACCAGCCTGTGAACCGAGAATATGATATTGAATGAGAGTATACAGTCGGTCTTTGGCGGTTGTCAGTACGTTGTATCTATCTTTATCGGGTTGATAGACGGGCAGACCTACCTGCACATAACCACAGATCATAAAGATGAGCAAATGCGGACAAGCGAAACCCGGTTGCTGCAGCCTTGAGCCATTCGTACAGGAAAACGAGTCCGAAAGCTACCAATGATAATGGGGTCTGGACCTGGAGTAGATTGGGTGGCACAAGCGCCTGGCGTGATATTAACGCAGGAGCGATTATTGCACAACCGACACTCTGACTCAGAGGTGACCAAAGCCACTGAATCCCAGACAAAGCCATGTAGTATCTCGACAAAATCGGGATAGACTGCCTGGATGGTGCCCAGGGAGTAGCGATCAGCTGTGTCAAGCCAGTGATCCATCGTCGGTTCTGCCGGACATGACCTTCCAACGAGGATGGCACGCGTCCAAGCTGCAGCATTTCGTCGAGGGCTACGACACGCTTCCCATACGCTGGCAAAGTCATCGATAGAGTGATATCCTCCACTTCGTTTACAGTCGGGAATCCGCCCACTTTGACGGCTAAATCGCGGCGCATAACACATCCTGTAGTTGATGCTATACTCGTCCCCATTTCGTTCATCCTGGGCAAAAATACCTCCCAATAAATTGCCAGACTTTGACCAAGCGGATCCCCTGGGGGAAGGTTATAGTAGTCTTGCCTGGCAGCTACAAGTCCAACATTCTCATCGCCCAACAGATGAGGAAGCGTGGCTCGCAGAAAGTTGGGAGCAGGCAGAAAGTCCGAATCGAACGAGGCGATAAACTCGGGCGGCTTGTCCATTGCTCCCTGGATATCAAATATGCCAATGTTCAGGTTTCCTGCTTTCGCAAAGACTTTCTGGCTCGGTTTAGTTCCTCTGCTATAGTAAAGAAGGTTTGGCCAGGTATGGCGCAACTCTTCCACCGACTGTCGTAGTTCGAGAGAGTTTCCATCATCCAAGACGAGAATCCGGAATGCGGATTGGGGGTAATCAATGACACACGCCGCGCGTATGGTATCGCGAATAATATCTATTGGTTCACCACAGCACGGCAGCAGAATGTCTACTGAAGGCAACGCATGATTCCTGGCTAGATGAAGCCGCTTTGACGTTTGCCCAATCCGTCTAGGAAGTTCTATGGTCAGGGACTGGTCTATAGATAGCCACGGCAGGATGTACGACTGTTGTTAGACAAAACACTATCCATGTGACCAATTTCGATAGAATTGAGAACCTACATGTCCAGAGGGTTTCAAAGATCCATATCATCCACATCCAGTAATTGGTCTCAGTTGCACATATCAGACATGATAACCGCACCGCCACGTAGAGTGCGCAAAAGAACAAGCCAGCCAGGCGAACGTGGCCGATGTTCGCCTGGGCGAATCGTATAATAGCTGACTCCATTGCTGAGGATGTCTGAAGAGATATTGTGTCAATTATGGTAGGCAGGGTTAAGATGCAGCTGATACCCTCGACCGTAGACAAAGTGTTGATATATATACGTATTTTCGAGAGTTTCTGAAGCTAGCCTAGACGTGAGCCCAGCATGTCGTTAAAAGAAGGTGTAGATGCGCGACCAACAGGGAGCTTTGGAGAAAGGCTACGGCTACACTGTGGCTGTTTACACGCCAGCAAAAAAACTATGTACCAAGGTGAACCATATATGCAGGTTTCTCTCTAGGCTTCGCATTACTCCTTTTGGCTACTGTGCGTTATACATCACATTTAACCCTTCAGCGCATGCAGATGATAGGCTTTTGCTTACCATTGCATGTTCACCGACAAATACCGGCATACCCCTTTGATGAATTACCTCCAGTCTACATAGCCATGCAGCAGAAACACGAAACATGTGGTAGTACCAGTCAGAAGCATATACGAAATCGAAAGTTATGGTGGATACCATACGTGATGAACGCCCTCAATCGGGAAATGGAGTGAAGTGGGTAATGATATGTAGCAGCTGATAAAATCTGGGCCATCGCCGGCCCAAAAGGCTACATATGCCACCTATGGACCGTATCTGTCAAGGGTATCTATCCATGATGCAAGACGAAAAATTCTCTCAGCATGACTCTCGCTTCGAAGACCACAAGGGGTCGGGCCGTCGACGACCAATGAAAGTATTGGCGTTGGGGTTAGGGCGCACTGGAACGAAATGTAAGACTCTATAGTCCCATCGTAGGAAGATGGGAGTTTCACTAAACATGGATGAAGCACTTAACGCCGCACTATGCCAGCTCGGATTTCGGCCTTATGATTTCATGGACCGCGTGGAACTGGGACATCTGCCGCTGTGGACAAAGGCGTTACACTGGAAGTTCAAAGGTGAAGGGCACAGCTTTGGACTCGAGCAGTTTGACCAGTTGACAAGTGACTTTGACGTAGGTTTGCTCTGATACCTCAATTGAGCAACTAGTTAATAGTTTTACCCATTTGCTGACATGTCCCATGGCCTGGTCCAGGCAATCTTGGATACTCCCTGCTGTCTTTTCATCGACGAACTAATAGCCGCATATCCAGAAGCTAAAGTCATCCTGAATACTCGTGACGTGGAAGGGTGGCACAAGTCCATGATGGCGACGGTCTTTCGCTTTTTCGAAGGACCTTCGTGGAGGATACTCCGGTATACGGACACGATGGCGGCAGAGGTCTGTGAATTTGATAGAGCCCTGTGGTTCTATTTTTGCAACGGCGAAACAGGCGACAAGGCCAAGCAAGCCTTCATGGAACATAATAATTACGTTCGCAAAGTTGTGCCACCAGAGAGGTTGCTGGAGTTCCAACCTCAGGATGGGTGGAAGCCACTCTGTCGGTTTCTGAACCTCCCTGAGCCAAAGACTTCATACCCTATGAGAAATGACTCTGGAGCAACACAGGCGGCCGTGGAAGAATTTTGGAAAAGATGTGTACGGCGGAGTATCATGAAGATCACTATGTCGGTTATCGGCATTAGTGCCTTTGTATACGGTGCCCGTTGGATGTTGCGGGCTAGGGTATAACTTGTGGTCATGTTGCGTTCCGACGACTCTTGTATTCCCCGTCTGCTGTGGATGAAGGAAACTTTTCGGTAATGATTTTTTCTACAGAGTACCCTATTGATCATTTCAGATCTCGCAGGAATTGTGTTCGAAATGAACCAAGATTAGACGACCACTTGAAACACTGAGCTTGTACACACGGTTAGAAACTGCACCTGGAAGGGAAATAACATGATCGATTATTCTACCAGCTGTTCTTCACCGCCATCGATGGGACAGAATATGGTAGTTACGTGGCACGAGAACAATATAACTGGCGATCTGTATAAGCGTGAGCCATCACATATACTAGCCAATAATCTATGCACATGGCTCAACGACTGACGAAAGTTTAATTTGTCGGTGAAAGATCCTTTTCTGGCCGATCATGCAATACTACTTAATAGCATCGGTCTTAACTTTAACTCGTGGTTAATCCATCCCCAACACCTAACAAGGTTTTGTTCAAAGATCTCGGAAAGTGGGAAAACTGGATTTCACTCCCAGATTCTATGCAGTGGGAACCTTTCTGATAAGTGTTCGCTCTCAATGATGCGATGGCATATCCCAATATTTCTGATTAAGAGAGTGTGCTTCGATATGTCTGTGTAAAGCTTACTATCCTCTCTCATCAAGTGAAGCTCTCTAAACACATGCTGCCGTCTGTTATCACCCCTTGTCCTCGTGCCAACGTGAGAAGTGAATATGTCAATTTGCACCCTAGTTCCCTAGCCAAATCTGAAGAAATTTGGCTCCTTTACAACGTTGCTAGCCAGGTCCCATAACAGATAGGCCATACTGGATGAAGTCGAAAGGGGCGCAACAAAAGAATGAAAAGACGTCTTCGGCGATGATACTACTGTAGATTTCTACGGCATGAAATATCCCATCTTTGGAGCTTGGGATGGGATGGTCATGCCGGAAAACCCAATGTTGGGGCAGAAAGCTACTGATTCACAAATGACTATTGGAGCTGGGAAAAAGAGCTGTATGCCTTCGAGAAAGGCGAGGCTCGAATGCACAGTGCTGTTACGCTACTTATGGAAGAGCGAAAGATCTCAGCCACAGAGACATGCAGAGTCCTAAAACAGCTTATCATCGGCTACAAATAAGAGGCGCTATGGCTGCGCAATGAGCCTTTAGCACAACACGGCCAATCGGACACTATGAGATGGTACCTGGACGTATACATCTGGATTTACTCGGGCTCAGTTTGTGAAGCTCAACTTGTCCTCGATATCATTCATACGCACGAAATTGAATTGCAATGTGTTAAGACAGATTACACCAGAGTCCAGAACTGGCGGGCGGGACTATCATCGATTTTTTGTTTCCCACACCTCCTGCCAGTACAGCCTTGGTCATCTTCTGGATAGACTCGGAAGTTTGATTGCCTGTTTTACTCAAAATGTTCAGGGACGGGTATCTATCATCGTGCAGTGCTATGGCTCGAACAAGAACGCTCAGTGGTCGATGTGCTTGTTGTGTGATACCTGATGGCGTTCCACAATAGATTTCTGACAGGAGCTTCATATACAGGAATTATCCCGTATATAATCATTTTGATTGGATATCAATCCGAAATTCATCTTGTAGTTAAAACCTCGAGTTTTCAGACGTGAACAATAACCATCAATCTCGCCACAACAGATAAAGATATCACGATGGACATTATCCACCTCGCCAACGCCTGAGATCCGCCTACTCTGCGTACCATGCCAGTGTAGTAGATCAAACATGAGGGGCGATTAGATCCAATAGACTGATGACAACGATACTGATCCGAAGAGCGGTTTGGCTCCTATAAGCTAAACGCCCAGAAGCAAAACTAAACATCATGACAACTAGGCCAACGCGGGCCTTGACGAGGCTCCAAATTCATCAGGGAAGTCATGATTTAATGTATATAAGAAAAGATCATGCCCAGCGGTATCAATTGTAGATGGAGTTCATTGCAAGCTCAAAAAGCTGCCGCCGAAGTAACTCTCATGGGTGCTGCAGAGAAATTTTGAAAAAGCTGCTTCGGCTCATGATGCCGGCAAATCTCTCGGCATGATGTTAAGGTCATCCAGGACACTCAACCCATTCTGTAGGAATAATCTGGTGGAACAACCGGAGAGACAATGCCTGACGAGGTTCACTGTACTGACAATGTGGTGATCCAGCCACGTGACCAAGCCTACTAGTAGTATTATTGCTGCAACAATAGCTCTAGACAATACTTTACCACATTATCTACCTTACGATAGACTGATAGAACCAGATAGCCTAGACTAGGCATATGTGTACTGCAAAAGGGCACGTCGGACCGCATTTGCAGGTGTGCAGGAGTAGTCGGGCAGGCGATTGGCCTGCCGCTGTCAAGCTGGTCGAACCACGTTGTTGTAACGTCCGGTAATGCATTAATTCCTAACTCCGCTTCTCTTTCCCCCCCATCCCGTGACCAGCCGGGCGGTGAGGAAGGAGGGGTCGATACCAGCCTGCAGGAAGCAGCAACAGAGTAGATATTGACTCAGATTCAATACATATTAGCCATATAGTCTGAAATGTGACTGCCAATATTAAATCTATTTTATCCCTCTTTCTAATCATTTTTCGTGATCGCTTGACGATGTTATCTTCAATGAAAGAAGCTGACCAAGATGATGAACATGAAGAGGTTGGCCGGTGGGACTAGGCCGCAATTGGGTAAGCATCATACCTTAATTACCCACTCACGATGGCGGGAAAGACTCTCTGGTACAACGGATCATGATATCAGCACAATTCAGCACTCTTGCCACCCACCCACCTGAACACGGGATTGCCGTTGAGAGGGGAGGTTGGAGGTTAAGGTGGCTAGGGATACCAGAAAGAGCTCGTGTACGGGAAAGAGAGGAGCTATGAGCTCCCTAAGCTATAGTAACTGGTCATTGGATGACCTCTCAAGAGAAAAATGTAATTCGCCCATAAACCATGGTCAACTCCCATTACCTTAGTTTGGTCAGTCTGTGCTGGGAAGAGCGGGCAACCTAGAGAGGAAATCGGTCGAGTATAGTAGTAGAGTACGTAGTACTACCCTGTAGTTGATCAGCCGTCATTCATACTCGTCCACCTCTGGATGACCGGTAGGACTACTACTCCGTACTATCTACCATTAACATGAATGATTCCCTTGATCCATCATTATTACGATAACCAGGACTGTCGGGCACTGAAAAGAAAAGATAGAGGGTAAGCAAAGTAACCGACGCTAAGCAGTGAAACGGTAAGGAAACGAGGGGCCCGACAGGAAAAAACGCACATCCCAGATTTGAAATCGGAAAAAATCCCACCAGCACAAAAAAAAAGTGTCCCCACCCGCCGCCCTCTCGCTTTCCTTCCCTCTTTTCCCCTCTTCCTCTCCATCCGCCCTCTTCCCTCCCTCTTCTCTCTTTTTCCTTCCTTCACCTTCCTCCGCGAAGCCATCTCTGTCTCTTTCCCCGGAGCAGCGCACATAGGCCTTTCCTGTCCTATTTGATCCCTCGGTCGAGCTAGCTCTCGATCTTGGTCCTTTGTGTGTCGTTCTTCCTTTTATTTTCTTTTTTTACGAAACCCCGCCTCTACGGCAGTTGACGAGAAAAATCAGTCAAGATGGTTAAGTACGTTCACCCACACACACATCACCGGGCAGTCCCTCTGTCAATCTCTATGGCTATGATATCCCATCGCATAGAGAGATCAAGGGCTCTGGATCTTGCTCTAGAATATAGAATAACGTGCTAACGATGTTCTTTATAGCTTCACTATCGAAGAGGTCCGTTCTATATTCCCCGCATCAACCTGCATCGGGCTGCTCCTCAACACCTAGGAGGGCAACGCCGGCCCAGAATCGGGAAAAGCAATCAGTCAATGAAGATGGAAGTGTACTAATGCTGGAAATAGATCCGCGGCCTGATGGACCGCCCGGCCAACATCCGTAACATGTCCGTCATTGCTCACGGTATGTACTTACTACAAGGCTTGGCATCGTGGATGGCCAGGTGTATCTTGAATGAATCTTGCTGACTCGCAACGATAGTCGATCACGGAAAGTCCACCCTTTCCGACTCCCTGGTCCAGCGTGCCGGTATTATCTCGGCTGCTAAGGCTGGTGAGGGTCGTTACATGGACACCCGTCCCGATGAGCAGGACCGTGGTATCACCATCAAGTCCACTGCCATCTCCCTCTACGCCAAGTTCCCCGATGAGGAGGATCTCAAGGAGATCCCCCAGAAGGTCGATGGCTCTGAGTTCCTGATCAACCTGATCGATTCCCCCGGTCACGTTGATTTCTCCTCTGAGGTCACTGCTGCTCTGCGTGTCACTGACGGTGCCCTGGTCGTCGTCGACTGTGTCTCCGGTGTCTGTGTCCAGACCGAGACTGTCCTTCGTCAGGCCCTGACCGAGCGTATCAAGCCCGTCCTGATCATCAACAAGGTCGACCGTGCTCTGCTCGAACTCCAGGTCTCCAAGGAGGACCTGTACCAGTCCTTCTCTCGTACCATCGAGTCCGTCAACGTCATCATCGCCACCTACTTCGACAAGGCCCTTGGTGATGTCCAGGTCTACGCCGAGAAGGGTACCGTTGCCTTCGGTTCCGGTCTCCACGGCTGGGCTTTCACTGTCCGCCAGTTCGCCGTCAAGTTCGCCAAGAAGTTCGGTGTTGACCGCAAGAAGATGCTTGAGCGTCTCTGGGTATGGAACCATCGATCAACCTTCCAGTATCTGAATGCAGCTAACAGCCATGATAGGGTGACAACTACTTCAACCCCGCCACCAAGAAGTGGACCAAGACCCAGCCCGAGGTCAACGGCAAGCCCGTCGAGCGTGCCTTCAACATGTTCGTTCTGGACCCCATCTTCAAGATCTTCCAGACCATCAACAACGACAAGAAGGACCAGATCCCCACTCTCCTTGAGAAGCTTGAGGTCAAGCTTTCCAACGACGAGAAGGACCTTGCTGGCAAGCAGCTCCTCAAGGCTGTCATGCGCAAGTTCCTCCCCGCTGCTGATGCCATGTTGGAGATGATCTGTATCCACCTTCCCTCCCCCGTTACTGCCCAGAAGTACCGTGGTGAGACTCTCTACGAGGGTCCTTCCGACGACGACTGCGCCGTCGGTATCCGTGACTGTGACCCCAAGGCTCCTCTGATGCTTTACGTCTCCAAGATGGTTCCCACCTCCGACAAGGGTCGTTTCTACGCTTTCGGTCGTGTCTACTCCGGTACCGTCCGCTCCGGTCTTAAGGTCCGTATCCAGGGTCCCAACTACGTCCCTGGCAAGAAGGAGGACCTGTTCGTCAAGAACATCCAGCGTACCATCCTGATGATGGGTCGTTTCGTCGAGCCCATTGAGGATGTTCCCGCCGGTAACATCGTCGGTCTGGTCGGTGTTGACCAGTTCCTGCTCAAGTCTGGTACCCTCACCACCTCCGAGACTGCCCACAACATGAAGGTCATGAAGTTCTCCGTCTCCCCCGTCGTCCAGCGTTCCGTTGAGGTCAAGAACGCCCAGGATCTGCCCAAGCTGGTCGAAGGTCTCAAGCGTCTGTCCAAGTCTGACCCTTGTGTCCTGACCATGATCAACGAGTCCGGTGAGCACGTCGTTGCCGGTGCTGGTGAGCTTCACCTGGAAATTTGCCTGAAGGATCTCGAGGAGGACCACGCTGGTGTTCCCCTTCGTATCTCCGACCCTGTCGTCTCCTACCGTGAGACCGTCAGCGGCACTTCCAGCATGACTGCTCTGTCCAAGTCCCCCAACAAGCACAACCGTCTGTACCTCACTGCCCAGCCCCTTGACGAGGAGGTCTCCCTGGCCATTGAGGCTGGCAAGATCACCCCCCGTGACGATTTCAAGGCTCGTGCCCGTCTCCTTGCTGACGAGTACGGCTGGGATGTCACCGATGCCCGTAAGATTTGGTGCTTCGGTCCCGACACCACCGGTGCCAACTTGCTGGTTGACCAGACCAAGGCCGTCCAGTACCTCAACGAAATCAAGGATTCCTTCGTCTCTGGTTTCCAGTGGGCTACTCGTGAGGGTCCTATTGCTGAGGAGCCCATGCGCTCTATCCGCTTCAACATCCTTGATGTTACTCTGCACGCTGATGCTATTCACCGTGGTGGTGGTCAGATCATCCCCACTGCTCGTCGTGTCCTGTATGCTGCTACCATGCTTGCCGACCCCGGCATCCTGGAGCCCATCTTCAACGTCGAGATCCAGGTCCCCGAGCAGGCCATGGGTGGTATCTACGGTGTCCTTACCCGTCGTCGTGGTCACGTCTACACCGAGGAGCAGCGCCCTGGTACTCCTCTCTTCAACGTCAAGGCCTACCTGCCCGTCAACGAGTCCTTCGGTTTCCCCGGCGAGCTTCGTCAGGCCACCGGTGGACAGGCCTTCCCCCAGTCTGTCTTCGACCACTGGGCCGTCCTTCCTGGTGGATCTCCTCTTGACACCACCAGCAAGCCTGGTCAGATCGTTGCTGAGATGCGTAAGCGCAAGGGTCTCAAGGAGCAGGTTCCTGGCTACGAGAACGTAAGTTGAAACCCATATTCGATGCTGTATTAAAGAGTATCTGAAGCTAACATGTGTGAACAGTACTACGACAAGCTGTAAAAACCTTCCATACAAGCCGACTAAACTTCGACCTTGTGATGGATGGAATCCTCTGTTTATGAGATTGACGAATGCAATACCCTGTCTACATTGAGGGGGAGGATATAAAAGAAAAAACAGCTTAATGTCGTATGTGGATTTTCGACCGCTTAGAGAAGTAGAATCGAGCTGTGCACGAGCATATGCGATGGCTTTATTTTTACGTTAACGACCGCGAGGGATTTTCCATAGCTCCTTTCCTATTCCCTCGATTGGACATGAAAAAAATATGATGGTTTTCAAGTTCATTTCAGTGTTTTGTCACTCTCAGCCTCGTAGTTGGCTTGTAGATACGATAAGAGAAAGAGTAGCACCGGTGGTGACGTGATGTGGTAGGGCAACTGGGCAGCTCGGCCAGCGTAGGTCACGTGGCGAAACTGTCATCCGCGTCGCTCGCGTTTCCCCGGCTTTTTTGGTCCGCAAAGCTCTGTTGCTATCTCTTCGCACGTCTTTTCTTCATCACACGATGATTTGCGCAAGTCTCTGATCAAACTCACCGACAAACTTTCCTCCTGTCACTAAAGTCATCGGCCGCATCCTCGACGCTGTTTTTGATCCCTGGCCCAATCTTTTTTCGGACGCCGCCAAGTAACGCCTGCTGCATCTTCAAGCTCCTCAAGGAACTAATCCTTTCCGGCAACAGTCGCCTGGCACGGTTTCGACCTTGCGCGGCAACATGCAGCTCACCGAGGATCAAGCGACGGAAGTGAAGAAATGGGTAGTCAGGAAACTGGAAGATATGTAAGGCTCATGTGGCCGGCGACTGTTCCTCTGGAGACGTTCCCTGCGCTGTATCACAAGCTAACGAATAACTCTCCGGTTCAGATCGGATGCCGACTCTGATGTACTTGCCGATTATGTCCTGGCGCTTATCCGAACAGATGCCCCGGACGAGGAGATCCGGAAGGCTTCGGTGGATAATCTGGAAGACTTCCTGAGAGAACGTTAGTCATGTTGAGGTACTTGCTTGCGCAGAGAAGGCGCAGTTAGCTCACTGGCTTTTCTTGCATATATAGACACTGTTCAGTTTGTCGACGAACTCTTCACAACATTTGCGCCCAAGCCGCAGCCCGTCCAACCCGCCGCAATGTCCCATGATGGTGCTGCAGGATCAGCTTCGGAACAGCAACAGACCTTTGGAGCTCCCTCCGGTCCAGCAAATGGTCCATACGGCATCCCACAGTCGCAAGCTGATGGCTCCAACTTCAATCGCAAGCGTAACTACCACGAAGGATTCCAGGCGGATCAGGAGCGCGACGACGGACCCCACCATCGCACATACAAGACCCCTCGCCGGGGACGCGGCGGTGGTCGTGGAGATTGGATGGGTAGGGACGGCGGCCGTGCAGGACCGGCTGGTCCGGGACAATTCCATCCTGGTGCAGCGGGATTCCCGGTCATGCCTCCTGCGTTCCCCGGCTTTGACCAGAATGATCCGATGGCGGCGATGATGGCTCTACAGAGCATGGGTTTCCCTCAGATGCCGGGTATGCCTCCGATGCCGATGCCACCCCCGGGTGCCGGTGCCGGCCAGCAACCGGACAAGATGGGACCCAAGAGTTCGGAGCGGTGTCCGTTCTATGAGACCCAGGGTATCTGCTACCTTGGCGCTACATGTCCGTATCAGCACGATGCCATGCCAGGGTCCTCCAAGGAAGATGGTGAGTAAATCATCACAGGCGTTGGTGGCTAGATGACCCCTGCTAATGATGGATTGTTCTAGAATACGATCCCAAATCCTCCAATCTCATTACCGACTTCCAAAGGCGCACGGATACACCTATGCGAGGCAGCGACAGAGGTCGTGGCCGCGGCCGTGGTGGGGACCGAGGTGGTTTTGGAGGCAGGGGACGCCGCTCTGAATTCTCTTCTGCTGGGCCTAACGAGGATACGACGATCACAACCATTGTCGTTGAGCAGATCCCTGATGATAAGATGGATGAAGCCTCGATCCGAGAGTTCTTTTCACAATATGGCGAGATCACTGAGGTCTCCCTCCAACCACACCGGCGACTGGCATTGATTACCTACGATAGCCACGCAGCTGCTAAGCGGGCGTGGTCTAGTCCCAAGGTGATCTTTGATAACCGATTCGTCAAAGTCTACTGGCATAAGCCCAAGGGTGATCGGAATGGTGACCATCGGTCTCCCGCTGGCGACGCCATGAACGAGGGCCCGGCCTTCAACCGGGAAGAGTTTGAGAGACAGCAAGAGGAAGCCCAGCGGGCGCATGAGGAGAAGTTAAAGAAGCGCAAGGAGACTGAGGAAGCAAAACAAGCCCTCGAGCGACAGCGCGATGAGCTTCTGAAGAAGCAACAGGAAGAGAAACTTCGTCTGATGCAAAAGCTTGGTGGAAAAGAAGGCAGTGACGGCAGCGCCTCTCCGGCTGACGAAGCGGCTGTGTCACAGGAGAATGCCAGTGACCAGACCCAACAGCTTCGTGCGCAGCTGGCCGCTCTTGAAGCTGAAGCGAAGAGTCTTGGAATTGACCCCAACGGTGGTGCAAGCGCACCGTACTCCTACCGCGGCCGCGGGAGAGGATTCGGTGCCCGTGGTGGATTCCCGCCCCGAGGCCGTGGTTACGACCCGTCCTTCCGTGGTGGATATCGTGGTCGCGGTGGCGCTGCTCGCGGCAGAGGTGGTGTTCTACGTCTCGACAACCGACCCCGTAGGGTGGCTGTCTCTGGTGTAGAGGTCAACTCCGAAAAGGACGAGGCCTTGAGACAATTCCTCATTGTAAGTTTCCCACTTTAGTCTTACCCTGTTTACGCCTTCTTCGAAAGCTAACCCAGTATACCAGGGCGTCGGCGAATACGAATCCATCGAGCCCAACCCAGACCAACCCGACTCAGTCATCGTGGCCTTCAAGGAACGCTACCTGGCCGAAAAGTTCATGTTTGGACCCCGAGACATCCCCTCGGTAGGCCAAGTCCAGCTCACCTGGGTCCCCAACCCCCCGATCGCTCTTCCAGCTAGCGGCGCAAACTCCGGCCCTGGCTCGGACACCAACAAGACAGGGTCAGACGAGGATACGGTGATGGACAACGGGACGGGGCCATCCATGGTGCCGGAGCAGACCGGGGCACGGAAGGACGGTCCGCATGATGTGGACTACGATGTGGCGGAGGTGGATGACAGTTGGGGAGTGGAGTAGATTATGATCTGCCTGCTTTCGAGTGTAAAATTTATGCTCATGATGGGATGGATGGATGATGGATGGGTGGATTGATAGATAGATACGTCTGCACTTTCTTCATATTTATGGCGTCTTCTGAGGATGGGAAAATGGTTTCTTTCTTGTCCTGTTGCATAAAGTAGTCGTCAGTGCTTCTTCTTTGATCCCTATTCGCTTCGATGTGGATAGACTATGCTGGGTATGTATATGTATGTATGTGCCTGGCTCCTTTTCTCCGCCTTTAGGCTTGTACGATAGTTATGTGTGACTGCAAATGTAACTGATGGGTGATGATGCTTTATTGAACTGCTGTTGACATGTCTGATGCAGATATATAAAACTACTACATCTTGATACTTAGCATAAGGATTGGGTGTTATGCCGTTGTAGGAGATCGTCGCCGCACCTCTCTAGAATTCAGCCCCACTCCACCAGAAACAAAAGGGAAAAGAGGTAGGTTCCAAACTACAATCATTCACTCCTCTAAGTCAGAGTCAGAGGGGGTTATCTGGTGTGTTTCAAGTCATCTGCCAGTTCACGAAGAGTATCGGCATCGGTAAGCTCTGATGGATGGCATTTGAAAGGGTCCGATATATCTAATCCAAGTCAGAGTTCGTCTTCGATAGTATTGTACTTAATCCCATGCCTGAGACTGCTGCTATATATACTAGTATATGAAGCGACTGGAAAGTTGGCGCGGTGATACTACGAGATTATGTCTCACACTACAACCTCCACATTACATGAAACGTGCGCGATTCCATCAGCCACTATAATATATTAACTAACTCCACGAATAGAAGTTGTTCTACCTAACAGCATCTACCTCAGTCCTTCAACACCCACTAACATTAGACACACCCCACCCCCTACCAAAAGACAAGGAACAAGCCCGTGCAGCACGAATCTCCCTCTTCAGAATATCATCTACTGGTCCTGAAGCGCATAAACTCTCTCCATCGGCTCAGCAGCCTCCCAAGCCTCATTAACCCCAAAAGTATCTGCCCCGACCAACTTCAGCTTACCGGCATCCTGCAACGGGCCCAAACCCCCTTTCACATACCACTGCCAGCCACCTCCAGGCTGGCTATCCCATGGCAGAATCAACCCACCCTGCGCCTCAAACTCCTGCGTCACATTGAATCTCCAGTAGTTGTACTGGGTACTACCAGAATACTTGTTCAGACTGCTTGGCCCGATAGACCGCTCACCGTACGTTGTGCCCGCTGGGGCGAGATAACTGCCATTTTCCGTGCCAAAGCGATCCACCAAGGTGCCAACCTCCAGAGTCACAGTTATGGGACAGCCATTGAAGCCGTTGTTGGGAGCGTAGACCAATTTACTATAATTGGCATTGAATCCATTGTCGGTCCAGTTCGCCCAGGTGCAGAGCCAATCTTTCGGACAGAGGCCGCCCAACGGAACCCAGTCGGCGAACATGTCGGTGAAGTTCTCGGGTGGTTGGAAATTGGACCATCCTAGCAATTTGTTGTTGCAGATACAGTAGTCGCAGTAAAAGCTGGCTTCGGTTGCGTTGTTTGGGTCAGGAGTTATGCCGTCGCAGGCATCGATGCAGGTTGAGGGATAGTCTTCGGCCTGTGGAAGTGGTGGTATTAGTGTAAGTTCTCTCCTCTTCTCTTTCTCTGTCACCTTATAATATGTATAGGCTTATACATATAATGGTAGGTTATATAACTTAATGAATGCATCTCCTTACCTGAATTGCATGAGACAAAGTCCCAAGTAACGGGACAAGAAGCAGCGAGATTCGGGCAAGGAAAACCATTGTGACTAGATACTGTAGATGAGCTGTGAGAAAAACCTGCAAGACCGAAAGCTACATCTTTAAGACGATAATACTTATATACTGTTTTCCTCTCCTCTATCTGATCATCTAAATCTACCGTTCTGCTCACTACGATCACCAAGAAAGGGAAGGGGAGGACATGCCTACACTTCATTCCGTATTTGATGGTGGAATGCCATATACTGAACTACGAGAATGCCAGACCATAATAGGAATCAGCTAAGTATTAAGATCTGCTTCAAAGCAGAATCGATGTTACTGACAATCCTAGCTTAACGAATGAGCACTGTATAGTTGAAAGGTGGTTAGTTAGTTATGAGAGAGGAAGAGAAAGAGAGTGAGAGAGTGAGAAAGTTACTACTACTCCTATACATTCACGGAATAGAAATCACTACTAGTTGTACTTATCGTCTATATGTTTTCCTCAGCTATACACTTGTACTACTACTATACTGCAGGAGTACTGCAAGGGACTCCCGCAGTAAATATGCGGGAATAGGAACGGAAGGGGCAGATATGAGAAGAACGTAGAAGCCACTAAGTAGACTAGTAGTGATTTACTAGTGTATCTATCTATCTATCTACTTGTAAATGTAATAAGCGATGCTGTTTTGTAGAGATTTGGTGCATTACTGTGACGAGCGAGCCTACACGGAGGTGTTGATCTGGGTCGAGTCGTGGGGCACTGAATCTGGCATTGAGTGGAAAAGAATAAACTATGGTAGTTGTTGGTTAGGTTGTCATGTGTTGATGAAGGGGAGAAAGGGGGGCGTGTATGGCTTGTTTAGCCCTAGCTGAATGAGGGGAGCAAGTAGTCTTGAAGTAGTAATACTGGTAGTATCAGCGATGATGCTTCCTAAAGATGATGGAGGTTACTCTAGTAGTTGGTGTATTTGCAACAGTGCTAGTCCGAACGAGCAGACAGTATTGGTAAGTCTGAGTTTGACTTGCCTTGCAGAGATTGATTGCTCGATGAATAGAGAGTCCCATATTCGTTCTACATACTAGAGGATATCATTATGAGCTGTAAAGAAACGTGCTATTGGATTACGACTGTTGTTAGGGGGACGCGGTAGAAAGTCCCGCGGAGTTTGTAGTTGTGGTGGAATGGAATTTGTGGCTTGGATTTCAGGGCTGACCGTTATTCTTGAATGGAGTGAGTTAGATAGTTACTCTTTGGGGTTGCTACAACAGTCACAGGTCACATGGTTGACTTCCAATTGGAGTTAACTAGACTGGGCCCATTGATCCTGCATGTTCTGCGGAACAAGTTCGACAATGTATCCATCCTAAGCAACAGTCAATGAGTAAGGTACTGTGACTCATAGTTTCAGGTCAGCCTACCGGATCAGCCACACACGCAATCTGATCGTAAATATCCTTGAACTTTGGATGTACATCCCCCGTCCCGAAGCCGCGATGCTCCTCCCAAGTACTGAGAGGAACACTCTCCCTCGAACTATCCCCAAGATCTTTCAGCACGTGTACCCCTTCCCGCCTCAGTCGCTCGACAGCCGCGGGGACGTCCGGGACAGTGAATCCTAGATGGCCAAAACCCAAGTTAGGAGGCGAGTTCCCGGAAGAGAGTCTAAACTCTTCGTCCTTTTCAGTCCCATGAATATGGTAAAACTCCAGCAGCCCAATGGTCTGGGTAAGTTCGCGGACGTTGGCGACTCGGGAGGCCCAGGCAGAAAGATCGGCGCGGTCGCTGGGGGTGGATGGGTAGCCAAGGTAGTACATGGTGAACGGACCGGCGTTCATGGTGAAAATAGTGCGCATGCCCATGAGGTCAATATAGAAATGCAGAGTGCGCTGAGGATCCCTGATGCGGAGCATAAAGTGATTCAATCGATAGCCGTCCGTATCGGATGTCATAGGCGGGTCGGTGTTATGGCCCCCAGGAAGATAGATGCCAGCCTCAAAAGGAGATGATGGGGATGCGGAAGGCATTGCCTCATCCATTTCCTTTGACTTGGTGAAAGATTGGGCTTGGAAAAGCGCAGATTGTTTTCGGGCGCAAGTTGGCGGGCATAAGAATCGATGCGCACGGGAAATCTACGTAATTCGCGAAGCCCTTGTGGCAGTTATAGAAAAGAAGGCACATACGCGAGCTCATCCGGGCATGACCGAACAATGACCTGTGTGGAGCAGGGAATGGCACTGGTGGACCGTGGAAACATAATGTAGCGTTCCTTTCGTCTGAGGATATACCAATCGCAAGGGGAGGAAGAGCAATGCAGAGCTGGCTTGGATCGGATACCTATCTCGAATTGGTCCCGCTCCCATAGCGATTCTTCAAGTCGTTGGAACCAAAGAGTAGATGCAGACCAGGGCAAATGTTGTCCATGGCTTGTCAGATCTCTGAAAGCATCTTTCGCCGTCCATGGGAACTTAGACAGACGACAGGCCCGAAGGCCACAGGTTGTGCCCGAATGCTTCCTCATCTACCTCGTCGGTATTGCTCCTGAGAGCTGTCAGCTTGCTTTGAGCCATGGTCCGTAAAGCTGGACTGTGTCGAAGCAAACTTGACTTCGTCATCGCTATCACTGTCCATTTGATCCAGCATCCGGTCGATCTCGTCCCCAGCGTGCGATTCAAGACCGATCACTCGACCACTTGAGGCTGGCATAGGCTGACCACGGGAATTACTGACTTGTGAGTCCTGACTACGGGGCACCCGGCCGCCAGAGCTTCTAGAATCGCTGCTGCTCTGGAAAATGTTTCGCTGACGTTGGGAATGCTGGGAGCCGGAGTGATAACCCGAATGTCCAGGGCTGGACATGAAAAGCAGGGTTTCAATAGCGTCCTGTTCCATAGCGCTATTTCGATTATGGTTTTGATGACCCCCTGTACCGTTATAGGAAGCCTGACGCATTGGGCCAAGAGGAGGAGTCCCAGGGACCTGAACCTTTTCTGAACTCGCAGCTGGCCCGGACGCACCGACCTCTTGGTGAGAATGATGTCTGCGATGCAGCGAGGCAGGAAACTTCGGCAGGTGCAACGCCTCGTTGGGGTTGGGACGTCGACGGCGACTGCGGCTTCCACTTGCAATGTCTGCAGGGGGTGCGAGTTTTGGACGGGGATGAGATTTTGGCAAGTCGAGGTGTAAGGAGGATGGCGACGCATCGGCGGACTGGGCCACAGGAGATAGCCGCCCAGGGCCGCTCGGAGTGTAGACGCTGGTTGTTGAAGGCGGATCCGGCGCAGACATAATGGTTCCGTCTGGTGAGCTATTTTCTACAGAACGCTGAGCCTCTAACTCGCTGAAGGCGGGCAAAAGCCCAGCTTTAGCGAGAGATTCTGTACTAGGCGATAGGGAATGAGCCTGGACGCCATGGAGTTTCCTACTCTTCTCAACTTTGGCGGCAGCATACGATAACCGCGTTCGAAGGTGGACGGACAACTAATTTGAAATCAGAATTTCACATACATGGCCCCAGAAACTGATGTAAGGGACGAGCCTTACCGCTGCAATCCTGCTCTCACGCGATAGGGAGCCAATACTATGGGAGCGGCGTCGATCGGGGCTGTCTACTTCGGAAGTGTTGTCCGCTCCTGGGGCATCGACAAGGTGTTTGGAAATTCCAGCCGCAGTCCTTTTTGGTGGGGCGTTATATTTGGATGGGCCCCCAGGTGCTGTCATGGATGGACTATGGCTCTTCCGAATAGTGGACGCCAATGGCTCAGACATAGTCTGTTCCCCAACAGTGGATGCGTGTATAATCGTCCCCGCGGGTTCTGACAAGGGTTGGAGGTGGCCCATTTTCTCTTGCGTTTTCGATTCAGAGTGCCTTCCTTGCGTTACAGGCGCCAGAACCGTCGAGAGCGAAGAATGTGGGATTTGTCTATTGGTGTTAGATGCCGACTGATCCGACGGTGACTCTGATGTTATGTTTACCGCCATGGACGGCTCCGGTTTAGGTGGCGATACGCCAACACGACTGTCTCTATGATCTATGGTGCCATGATGGCGGCTGTTGTGTCCGGCAGCTTCTGCAATGTTCCGCGACGCAAATTGTGGTTGGGGGTTCTGCACATGTGGGCGTCCGTCTAACCGCGACGATCCACTCATACTGATAAAATGAGCGGCGGAAACCTGACACTGCAGGTCTTCTGAGATATCCCAATAAGCGCCCGGGTGTGGCGTTTGCACATTCCTCCGACGACAGCAGAGGAGGCAGAGGGTAAACAACCACCACGGCCCTCAAACGGCCTGGCGTCTAGCGTCAAATAGAGGCAGATCACCGCCCGCTTCCAACGTCGTTGGGCACGGGAAGGTCCAGAGCGGAGCTGTCAGGAGCACCAAGTCCACTGAGACAAGGTGCCTGAAAAGCTGTTTGCTGCAAGGGATGGCGTTCGAGGAATCCACACGTGCAAGGCGGGACTAAGTACTAGCAAAGCACGTTGCTGGTCTCCGCACGTCAATCCCGATGCCTGCTGGGTCGGCTTGAGGGGCGCGATGGAAGGATAAAGAGGGATGCCATATGAAGACGAGAGTCCGCCTACATGGGAAACAAATTGAATGCTGAGCTAGCGTTCACTGCGCTGGTGGGCGCAGGGCAACAGGGGGAAGATCTTCCAGGACCAGCGCAGCAACGAGCGACGAGACGAGACGCGTTGCGCGGCGCGGTCACGTGGGGTTACTTCCGCCGCATGGTTCAGGCACCTATTTCAGGCATCCACAGATATGCAAAAATCAACACCAACTCAGTCTATTCCTGGTATAGAGCATCAATATATTCACATAAAACAACAATCCAATAAGAGAAATAAGAAGTCCGACATTATAGTCGGGTAAGATTCAACGCCATCCCCCATGCAACATGTAGATAGATACACATCGACCATATTCACAGTAAACTTTTAACAACCGGTAGAGATCCCAAAAACATGCCGTTGCAGGAAGCGTTGCCTTACTTGCGCTTCTTACCCCCGCCACCTTCGCTGTCTTGGTTCTTGCGCTTCTTACCTTCTCGGCGCCAGTATTCATCCCGTTCTCTCTTCTCCCGCTCGGCCTTCTTTTCCAGACCCTCCGCAACCTTCGCCCGATACACCTGGCGCCGCTCCTCCTGCTTGGCCGCGCGCTTGGCCTGCTTCTCATTGCGCATGGTATTAAGCTTCTGCATGAGATCCCGTGCCTTCTTCTCTTCACCGCCCAGGACCACAGCACGCTTCTGCATGTAGGTCTTGTCCTTCCGGCCCTTCATCTTCGTAATTTGAGACTTGAAGGGAAGGTCAGCCGCCAGCTGACGTGGCACACGAAGAGGGTTGAAGTGACGCTCGGGGCGCTCAATGGCGTGGTAAGCCGAGTCCTTGTTCATGGGGGTAGGGATTCCCTTTTCACGACGGACTTCACCAGTGAGACGCATTGCCTTCCAGCCGTTGTCACCGACGCTTTCCTCGTCCAGATCCAGCAAGTTGGTGACAGGGTTGTAGAAGCGATGAGGCTTGATCGGATACCAGGCGCGAAGGAAGACAATATCACTCATGAGAATCTTGTCCTCGAAGGTAGCACGGAAGTAACCCTCGGGCTTGCTGAGAGCACGCTTGATTTGACCACGGATACCAGATACAGTCCGGATGGAAGCCCCTTCGAACTTGGCGATCTCAATAGACGAGTTGAACATGTCCTTGATGAAGGCAGTGTTCTTGAAGATCTTGTAGGGTACACCGGTCAGCTTGAGCTTCTTGACGATCTCCGTATGCTCGTCGACGCTCAGTACGACACCTGTAGCGGCGATGCGGAATCCCGGGGTCTTGTTCGAGAATGATTGCAGGCAGCAGAAACCGGTGTTAGGTGCGACGAGAGGTCCATAGAAGGTACCAAAGCAGTGCATGTGTTCGGGAGTGTACTTGAGCATGCGGTTACGGGTTCGACTGTCTGAAGTGCTGTATATCGGCAGAGACTGGAAGCGGCGCCAACCGAGAGAGAAGATGAGAGGGTCGTTGCTCTTCAAGATCTTCTTATGCCAACGATGCCTCTTGATGCGGATCTGCACATAACCGAATCTGTCTTCAGTTGGGGCCAGTCCACCCACAATCACGGGGAAGCGGGGGTTGAACTTGGTTGCGAACTCGCAGGGAACGTTCTCGAGCACAATACGTGCATAAGTACCAGCCTTGAAACCTTCGGCCCGAGCCCTCGAGGCCGGGTCAAGCATATCGAATTCAGCACGGTTGATGTCGATCTGCTTCTGGAGCTTGGCCTTCTGCATATCATACCACTCGTCCTCTCCGAACTCCTCTTCTCCACCACCACCGGCCTGCCGGGAGTTGTCCTTGGAGTTAGCGAATCCTTCGCGGTCTTCTTCCTCAAAGCGCAGTCTCAATTCTTCCTTCTTCTTCGCATTACGTTCTCGCTCCGCATCCAAGTCGACGGGACCTTCGGCATCTGCAGCTTCACCGTCCTCGGCGCCTTCTTCGTCAGAAAACCCGTCGAAAGCTTCGCCGGTCTCCAAATCTTCAAACTCTCCGTCACCCTCGTCATCCTCATCAAAGGCATCATCGACATCCGAATCATCATCGTCGCCGCCAGACAGTTTGGCGCTGACGAAGCGTTGCCGCAAAGATTCAATCATATCTGCATCTTGCCATTTGGCTTCCAGCTTGGCGTAGTCGTACTCAGGAACAGCACGGTACTCCGCAGCTTCTTCCTCCTCCACGTTTGTCTTCCTGAAGAAGGCATCGTCGTCCTCTTCAGGTTCTTCATCGTCGTCTTCGTCGCCCTCCTCCTTGCCACTCCATCGGCGTATCACATCTGCAGGTGTGATGGTTTCATCGTAAAGCATGCGCGACAAGTCAGGGACACGGTACTTAGGGCGCTTTGAATGGAGGGCCTTGGCATTGGCAAGCATATTGTCCTTCCAACGGACTTCACCGTCATCTTCCTCGTCTTCGTCGTCCTCGTCGCTATCGAGGACCTGGTCCTCTACTGACGAGATGGAACCAAGGTCGGAGTCACTGTCGGCAAAAGCGATGTCGTCCTCTTTCTGGCGAGAATTGCCGTTTTGCCTTTCCTTGAAATTGGCCTCGAAATCTGGCGGCGCGGAAGCGTCAACCTCTTCCTCATCGCCGCTCAGGTCCTCTTCCTCATCGTGCTCCATGTCCTCCTCGTCCTCCTCGTCCTCTTCACCCTCATCGCTTTCAAAGCCTTCATCATCGTCCGCCGCATCCTGATTGTCCTGTTCGCCATCTAAGAATCGAACGTTCCTCTTGTGCTTTCTGCCAACAGCTTCATCCTCGTCATCTGCTTTTCCAATGGCACCACCGCCACGGAACAAACGGACACCACTGTCTGCCTCTCCCAGAAGCTTGCGCTCTCCTTGAAGACCAACGACCAACTGCTCTCCCAAGCCACGCTCCTCATCGTCGGATTCATCGCCGCGATCAAAGTTCGAGGTCTTCACATCGATATAAACAGCATCCTTATCGACTAAGACACCACCAACGTCGGACATGGGGGCAAAAAGCAACTTCTGCTTCTCTCCCAGCCTGCGCTTGCTATTTTTGCCGGTGGCTTTGGCCAACTGCTGATCCATGTAGGGTGTTGGGCATGGATCCGGAAGAGACTCGATACCAGAGACAGTCAGGTCACCCACACCTGGGACATGCACTCGCGCACCAGAAGCAGGGAAATTGGTGCCTCTTAGGTATCCATAAAGCGCTATTGTCCGATCACATTTCGGGTTCTCTTCGATTTGAGTAGGTGGCGTGATGTCGAGGAATCGATCTGCGAGGGCGTAAGGGTGGGAGTTGCGCCAAATGAGCGGTCTCGAGTTCTTCATGACAGACAAGAAGCGGGACAAATTGTGCACTTCACGGTCGGGGTAGCGGCCATTGACAACTCCGGAAAGGTAGAAAAGCTTGGCACCATTGTACAGCTCGCTCCAGAAGCGGTGCTTCAGGCGTTTCTTGGCAGCACGCAGGGTGCTCTGCTTCTTGAAAAGGTCCAAGTGGGTCAGGATACCGAAAACATTGCCGGGCATACCGTGAGAGCCCAGGACGTTCAAAAATTCCATAGTCTCCATCTCGAAGCCATAATTTCCGTCGATCATCAGAAGCACAATATCCGCGATCTTGGCCACATCGACCATGCTGGCGAGGGAGTCGGAGGGGCATTCGAGGAAGGTAAGGCGGCGCCGTTTGGAGGTCACAACAGTCAACGGTCCCTTAGGGGTACTGAGGGTCTGTTTTGTGTATCGACGGATCAAGGACTTGATAAGTGTCGTTTTTCCAACCTATAAGCAGCGAAGGCATTAGCATGTTGCAACCCTGACAATGGCATCATTGACAAAGATACGTACCCCCGGTGGGCCAACAATGGCCACCACGAGCGGCGGAGCCTCCTCAGGAAGGCGATCAACAAGAGGCACATGGAGTCTCTTCTCTTTGATCTATGCGGCAGAATGAGCATCAGTGACCGTTGCGTACGGAGTTATGAAGAGGGTGATAGCGCATACATCGTGAGATCTCGCACCGGCTTTGTTAGATTTTCCAGGATTCGAGAATGCGAAAGCCTTCGGATTCGGGCCTGAGTTGCGAAAGATCTGTTAGTTGACTATTTTCATGAGAAGCGGCGAATTCGACTTTGAAGTACTACATACCGTCGTACTTCTTTTTCTCTTTAGCAGGGCGATGCGCCCTGTTGGATTGCTCCTCCATCTTGAAAACACGAGGTCTGCAGACCCCTCAAGAAAACTCTCCCCGGCTCGTGAAAAGAAAAAAGCTTTCACCAAAAAGTCGAGCAGTCGGCGAGCTGCTTCCGTTGTCCTGTAGCTCGGACCAAAATTATTATTTCCATTTTCTTTCGTCGGAGGGGTCTTTTTCCGAGCCGAGATCTTTCCGCCGGAGAAATTGGGGGCAAAAGGCGGAACAGGAACATGGCTGCCCCAGGCAGCGAAATTACTAATGAGATCAGCCTGCTATCAGTTATCGTCCGGCCCGGTCGAGTTCGATAAGGGCTCAACCCCTTCATATCGGCCCGGTTCAATACGTCGCGATGGCCATCAGAGGACCCCAACTGGGACCCCAAAGCGGGGCTATATGGGGCAGAATACGATAAGGAACGCTGCGATCATCGGCTGGCATCCCGAGGTAGTCGTGTACTATTAAAGCGTAGGTTCACTGCCGCTGGCGTGGGCTGAGAGATACATCCCTCTCGCATTGGTCGTATACACTGCTCATCTCGAACCGCCAAATATAGTTCCTGTGACTGCTGCTTCACCCAGATAGATCCACAATGGCTGCTCCGCGTCGTCCCCCTCCAGCTTATACAGCTCCCACCGATTCTGGAGTTCATGCTACCTCAAAGCTGTACCGAAGCATCTCGGAAACAGCTTCCGAGTCCTCCAAACGAACTCTAGAGTCGTCCTTCATTATCCGTCCATGCTCAGGCCAAGCTTGGGTAGTACCAGCTGGGCATATTTGCCGTCTCACAACGCCCAAGGGACCTCAAGTGGGTGATCTCAACATCTGGAATGCGAACAACCCACGCGAAAGACTCTGGGCAGCGCGCACTCGTCAGATCCACGCTTCCCATGTCTCGGTTGGTGACCGCCTTTGGTCGAACCTGCCTTACTTGCGCCCCCTAATTACCATTACAGGTGATTCGCTAGCAGGTGGGCAACTTCACGAAGTTCTGGATGAGGATGGCAAACGAAAAGAGGGGAAAGGCTTCGGCACAACGCAGTTCGGAGGGCGCGTGCACGACCTACTTGGTACCCGATGTGATCCTTATGTGAATCTGGTTATGGGTGGAGAAAGCTTCGACTTCCATTGTCACTCAAATCTGACGCGCGCGGTTGTTCCGTATGGCTTGACAGAGCTTGACGTACATGACGTGCTTAATGTCTTTCAGGTGACGGGACTCGATGAGGAAGGAAAGTACTTTATGGAAACATCGCCTGCAAAGCCAGGAGAGTACATTGAATTCTTCGCTGAGGTTGATGTACTCTGTGCGCTGTCGGCATGTCCTGGAGGTGAGCATTATCCCGCAGTTATGCAAACTATATACTAAACCGTGACTGTAGGCGATCTGTCGAACTGGGGCTGGGAGGAGAAGGCGGATATGGGGGCAACTACACGTCCCCTCGGCGTGGAAGTGTACAAGTTGGCGGATTCCACGGTATTGGAGGGATGGAAGGAGCCTCAAAGCCCCCGGTATGTTGGTATGCACGGCATGAAGATGCCACAGAGGGAGAATGACGAATCTGGTTATGTTGGGCTATAATTGTTGGGGATAACTGTCACAACACCAGTATAATGTATGATTTACAATATATAAGAACGATTGCATATCACGTCAAGGCGTGTGGCTAGTAAAGGCAACTTAATATTCCGTTCATGTAGCATTACCATACCATTTTACCGAGACCAACTTAGTTGTCAACCAAGGAAACTCAGTTTTGAGGTAACAAGGGGTTTACTAGGTAGCTATGCCTAAAGCAGTCTTCATCAGTTAGAGTCAATCAGACATCTTCATCCATGGTGATAGTGCACCACCCAATATCATGTTAGATGCTTAGAACAACACCACAGGCGTCCTTGACTGGGAATAAGCTGGCCAGTACCTGACTATTAGGAGAGCGTCCAGATCATGACGGACGGTAAAAAAAAAATAAAAAAAAAAAAAGAAATCCCAAGGCCTCATGAATCAGGCAGCACCACAAAGATGGGACTTGACTGGTGTGAATGCTTCGCGAAAATTCTATCATGAGCGCTTGCGTGGGTAAACTATGGGTATGTTGGGTATCTGTCTTGTCTACGGTTTAGGGTTCCATATGTTGGAACTGCCTGCTAGAGGCTAATCCCCTGGGCAGTCTCACCCGCCGCCTTCTCTGTCTCCGGTTTAGTATTATTATTATGTACTATTCTTAAGAAGTATGTCTATACAATTTGCCCGTCAGTGATGAAGATGTTCTGATTCCTTGATGGGAACGTCCCATTAACTTGTACTGCACTTATTTCGATAGCAAGAAGCGAGATGAAAACCTGTGTTCTAACTACACGCACAGATCAACGCTAGCCTAAATCTGCTTTGAGCTTCATAATAGGGGATATTTATTTGGATGCGGCTGTTGCTTAGAGGATGAAACAGCGACGATCATGTGAGCTAAAGTCACCACCTCCAGGAAACACCAGATTTGGTCCAAACTTGCGCATCATATTCTTATTTCTTTTGACACCTTAGCACCAGCGAATCGGAGGGAATGATCAGCGCCATGTGGTGCGGGATGCATTGAATGTACCATAATTGCACCAAGCAACTATTGGTGCGAACAAATGCCGCACTCTCTGGGCCGAACTCAAGAGGTTGGATCAGAAAAATCCCTCTCAAGGTGCCCGTAGCTTTTATCTGTAGCTATCTGTGCATTATCTAAAACATTCATAGGATACCATCCAATACTCGTTATCTTCGAGATAAGGATATAGCCATATGGCGTTCGATGGCTCGTATACAATGGCTGTGATGTGTGTGCCCCCATTGTGGTGGGAAGAGCATGCGGGATGGACACCTGCTCGAACGCTGACGCTTATCTATCGTTCTTGCTGCCTGAACTTTTAATATAAATATTACAATGCTGTGTGACTGCTACAAAAGCGAATCGCACATAGCTCTGCGCCATTCAATACCTCTCTCGCTGACCTGACCTGACTTTTGAGCAAGCTAGCTGCCAGTGCTCCCACGAGTCTGTCTTAGACCTCACATGCCAATGGATCCTGACCTAGAGATCATGAAGGAGCTGCCAAGACAGACGACGGTGGAAGAAAAGTCCCAGCAGACACAAGAATCTATCTACAATATCCGCCCATGGAATAACAATCACTTGGATCGCGCCATTAGTACAGTGAGTACTATCGGCGAGGATGATGACCCAGGCTTGCGCAGACCTACAGACTTCAAGCAAAAGCAGGTACGGACTGACAGATTTTCCAGCGTACATAAGCACGCAAGCTGATACTAGCAGGATTTCTCCGGGAAAATGCTTCTTTGGCTCGCATACCAGTCGATCGGTGTCATCTACGGAGATATTGGAACCAGCCCGCTTTATGTCTATTCGTCTACATTCACTGAACCGCCTTCACGCCAAGATCTTATCGGAGTACTTTCCATTATTATTTGGAGTATTACTATTATGGTGACCGTGAAATACATCTTCATAATCCTTCACGCGGATAATGATGGAGAGGGTGGTACATTCAGTACATATTCTCTGCTCAGTCGTTATGTAAGACGCACTTTTCTCTGTGCAGGATGAAGCTGACCAGCTTAGATGAATATAACTCATCGAGATCCTCGAGAGGCATCCCTTGTGCAGATGAAGAGACACTTGTCGATTGATCTCGAGCGCTCCAGCAGATTTGCTCGACACAGGCTGGAAACAAGCAAGTTCGCGAAGCGCCTACTGAAAGTTGTAGGAGTACTGGCCGTTACAATGGTTCTTGCAGATGGCCTACTCACTCCCGCTCAATCTGTGCTAGGTGCCGTCCAGGGAATTGAAGTTGTTTCTCCGAACATTTCCAAAGGTACTGTTATTGGCGTCACGGATGCTATCCTGGTCATCTTGTTCTTGCTACAGCCACTTGGTATCACGCGGGTTACGTTCGCCTTTGCCCCAATCGTCATCATTTGGCTTGGTTTCAATGCTGCATTCGGAATCTATAATCTTGCTAAATACGATGCCGGAGTTTTTGTCGCTTTCAACCCCGGCTACGCTTTCGAATTTCTGATTCGACATGGAGAATCAGGATGGAGGATGCTCAGTGGTACTTTACTTGCCTTCACTGGAGTCGAAGCTCTTTTTGCCGACCTTGGTGCTTTTAGTCGTCGGGCTATCCAGATAAGTTGGCTATGCTACACATTTCCTTGCCTGCTTCTGGCGTACATCGGGCAGGCTGCATACATCAGTGTGCATCCAGAGGCATACTCGAACCCATTCTATAACGCAGCTCCTCCAGGCACCATATATCCTGCGCTTGTAATTGCTATTCTCGCAGCTATTGTTGCATCGCAAGCAATTATCACCGCCACATTCCAGGTATATAGTCCACCTGTATGAAATGATCAGTCTAACCCTGTTTAGCTCCTAGCACAAGTGATGAAGCTCTCATACCTTCCGCAATTTAAGGTGGTTCATACCTCCGATATATTCCATGGTCAGCTTTATATACCTCTTGCGAACTGGCTATTGATGATCGGGACAATACTTGTGGCATCCATCTATAACAACGTATGTCAAAATGATTTATGCCCCTTGAAGTTCGCTAATAAAGTGCAGACTACATCTCTTGGGAATGCATACGGAGTGTGTGTCATCTTTGTGACCTTCTTTGACACTTGCATGGTTGCAATGGTAGCTATGTTCGTATGGCGCAAGAGTCCTTACCTTGTGTTCCTGCCCTGGCTCATAATTGCTTGCTTTGACGGAGCATACCTTTCATCGGCACTAACAAAAGTCCCAACTGGTGCATGGTTCACTCTCGCCGTAGCGACTGTTCTTGCCTTGCTCTTCCTCCTCTGGCGATTCGGAAAGGAGCAGCAATGGTTCGCTGAAGCAGAAGATCGCTTCCCCACTTCGCACTTTGTGACCAAGGATCAGGACGGTAGCATTCGCCTTACAGATAGGTTCGACGGTGCACCTTTGAGCACCACTCAGGGCGTAGGGATATTCTTCGACAAAGCTGGAGAGACCACGCCCATTGTCTTCAGCCAATTTATCCTAAAACTCACCACAGTGTTTGAGACGATCATCTTCTTCCATCTGCGGCCGCTCGAAACTCCGTCAGTCCCTATCGATGACCGCTACACTGTTTCAAAACTTGCGATTCCGAATTGCTACCGTCTGGTTGTCCGCTACGGCTACAATGACGAGATCATCTCTCCGGATCTCGCTAGCACCATCACTGATCAGGTCCGCAAATACTTAATCGAAAACAGACACACTACTACACCAACTGAAGCGAGCACAAGCATTAGCCAGTTCAGTCGGGACATAGGCCAAGATAGGACGAGTGCTGAAGAGTCCCAGACCATCACCAGTCGAGGGAAACAGATCGACCCAGTGGCACTGCTGGAGAAGGCCTGTGCACATAACGTACTCTACATCACTGGCAAGGAGCAGATGAGAGTTAAAAGGGGTACAAACATCTTCAGACGATTTGTGCTGGAGATCTTCCTATGGATTCGGGACAATACGCGGGCGAAAATAGCTTCGTTGGGACTGGGAGCTGAGAAGGTGATTGAGGTGGGGTTTTTGAAGGATATATGACCGCATAATATGCAGTGGAATAAAATATCATATGATCTATTGAAGATTTTATCTATACTATTTTCTGCATAGATATCTCGGAAGATCTTCAGTGAACGTCATGCACAGGCTGTTGATAACTATACAACACGTGACTGCCCCTCGCGGGATAACGTCATCGGGTGCGTCATTGCGGCAGGGAATCACAGGATGGACAATGCAATTCAATCCGAATCCGGCATTGCCAGTTGCATTCATCCATAGTTAATGAGAAGTAAGACTTTTGAGGGGCCGACGGTGTAACATCAACAGTATAGGCACAGTACGTAGAGCTCTATATCAGGAGCTCAGATTTCGCGCTCCTGCAGTCTTTACCGATCACTCGTACTTATTAGTCTTGGATACAATATAAGAGTCCTTTATGCAAGTCATATCATAATTCATACATGGAATATAACAAATGAGATAGAGAAGTTATCTAAGCTCCCGCAAAGTATTCATATAGCCGGACCAGTTCACTCTGATAACTTTGGTCCACTGTTTACTGGATTGAGACTTCGCTGTCTTTCTCGACATTGATGTGGTCGGAGGACTCGAGGGTAGAGACTTGGTCATCATCGTATTGGACGCTAAGTTACTAAGAGTTAGTTGAGGATACAAAAAGCTGCGTGATAGCGGAGAGTGTACATACACGAATCCCTTGACCAGTGCAAATTCCTTCACGATCTTGCCTCCGTTGTCGGTAGCAGTCTTCTTGGCCCTGATCACATACGAATATTAGAGCTAATCTTTGCATGAGTGAAGCGTGGTAGGACTCACTTCTCAAGCTCCTCAGGGGGAGACTCCTTGTTGAGGCTGACCTAAAAATGAAACTCGTTAGCATTTACCCAGGGGCAGGAACAACATCCGACAAACGAACGATGTATTGGTGAGGCATGTTGGCGGAAGTCTTGTTCTGACGAAGAGAAGTAGTTCTTGAGTGGAAAAGAAATCTGAAGACTTTGAATCTGAGAATGTTGATGAAAGGTGTAAGATGAGTTGCCCGATGGGACAGGGGACCGTTTATTTATACTCTGCGGCTACTAGTAAGTGGTGAGAGTTAGGCACCTGCGGGGGTCGATCTCACGCCCTGATAAGGAAACCGAGGGGTCGGAGGGACCAACCAGTGCACCACTTTGGGTGCAGTGCAGGATCGATGATGTCTGTGAGGACAGGGGTTACGGAGTAATTCTTAATGTGGCTAGGGGGTGCGTGCAGATATCTACGTCGAATCGCATATGATTACTTTTTCATTTTTTACTTTCGGCGTATACTCCCTAGCTGTGGCTGTAGGGGTGAGTCAACTGGCGAGTCTGCGGCAGCACGTGAGACGGATTCCCTACGGAGTCCGGCTTGTGAGGTCATCGACTGCTGTCTCGCAAGTCGCGATGGCCAACTTCTACGATGGCGGTAAGACGAGCCCTGCAGACTGCGTCTCGGGGTGCTAGCCTTCGATATCATTGTTTCTCAACCTTTCCAGCAAGGTCCTTTTCTTCCTCACCTTTCGTGCAGACTACTACATCCCCACGGCACGCATTTGCCTACGGCGCCAATGATGAAGTTGCACGTCTCGCCGCCAGTCGTCGCCGCCCATTGACTCTTGCAGATCTGCTCAAGTATGCAGCATGCGATGAACTTTGTTAGTTGATATAGGAATAACTGTTTAATTTGATAGACATGGCCGCCCGCCCCTGTGCAAAGATGCCCTCCTGGCTTCGGCCAACTTCACGCTCTCCCTCCTTCCGGCCCGACTAGCGTCTCGCATCGAGGCTCTCCGTAACCTCCCATTTATCGTCGTTTCGAATCCGCATGTCTCCAAGATCTACAATAATTACCTACACTCCCTCTCGACTCTCCTACCATATCAACAACGTCAGGTCACGACGCTAGAGGAGGAGAATCAATTCGCAGAGGTACTTGCCGATCTCGTGCATACACATACGAACACCATTCCCATTCTTGCCCGCGGCTTTCTTGAATGTCGCCGATACATAGATCCCACTGAGGTAACACGCTTCCTGGACACGCATTTGCGCGCCAGAATCGGCACGCGGCTGATAGCAGAGCAACACTTGGCACTGCACTTTGCCTCGCAGCCTGTCCGTGATGATCCCGCTGAACAACAAGAAGTACCCAAAGATGCTGCGCCATCAAACTATATCGGAGTCATTGATACCGCGCTGCAACCCGCCCGCATAGTCAAATCGTGCGAGGATTTTGTGGGGGAGATCTGCGAGCTCAAGTATGGGGTTCGACCGCGATTGAATATTGGCGGACAGCCAGACGCTTCTTTCGCGCATGTGCCGGTCCACGTGGAGTATATTCTTACAGAGCTGCTGAAGAATGCTTTCCGGGCGGTTATTGAGTCCGGGAATGGGAGCGAACCCATTGAGGTAACTATTGCTGCGGCACCTGATGTTCCTGCCAGTCCGGTACATGACCCGAAGGCGAAGGAGAAGTGGAGTCATTCCGATTCGGACACTGGATTTCACATGGACACAGTGGTGGGGACGGCAGATGCGAACGAGTCGATCAAGTGCTGGTCGCCGTCGCAGCAGAGCATTACGATCCGCATCCGAGATCGGGGAGGAGGTATCCCTCCGGAAGTGCTGCCGAATATCTGGTCATACAGCTTCACTACGTTCTCTGACTATGGTATGAACGGGTCGGAGAATGGCAGCATGGACGCGCTAAACACGATAGCCGGGAGTGGGGGGCATTTGGGCAGCATCGCCGGACTGGGATATGGGCTGCCGCTGAGTCGGGCATATGCAGAGTATTTTGGAGGGAGCATTGCGGTGCAGAGCTTGTGGGGATGGGGAACAGATGTATACTTGACGCTACAGGGAGTAGCCATGCCATCTTGTGTGCCGCAACATTGATATACCACTAATCTAACGAGGGCCGGAACCAATCTAATACTACTTACTCTTCCTCACTTCTGAGCTCTTAACTCATAGACATGCCAATGCCGGTCTCTGACCTCGCAAGCAGATCCACCAATTCACAAACCCTGCCATCATCCCTTTATATCACCTCCATTATCCTCCCAATAATCTCTGTAAGCACCAACCGCATATTCCTCACAAACTTCCTCCTGATCTTCTCCGCCATCCTCGGATTCCTCATATGACCAACGGGAAACTCCACTAGCACCTCCTCCAATGCACGCCCATCCTTCAACCTCACCACCACCCCAGCAGCAATACTCCTCTTCCCAACCTCCAATTAACCCCTCATCAGTTTCTTGTCCTCAATCCGAAACCCACCCTTCTCATCCCAACTCGCATCGTTGTGGTCCAGGTATCGGATTAAGAGGTCTACGTCAAATGTGCCGTTTACTGGGTCTACGGTGTGTGAGGTACCAGGGACTGGAAATCCGTGGGGAACAGTGGTGCCGGAGATGATGGGGCCAAGGAGGGCTCGTGCGGGGGGAGATTTGGGGGTTGTTTCGACGGCGCAGAAGAGGGCGTCGAGGAGGGCGATTCGGGCTACGGTGTGAAGGGTGGGATTGGTGGTGATGGGCGTAGATCGTTATTTTGCTGATGGGGGCGTCTGTTGCTTAGACTCGTCCATCTTGGGTGGTTGGTAGTTGTTGATAAGTACTGATTAGGATGAAGTTGGGTAGAGATATAGCATTCATCCAACTGCATGACTATCCAAACATGCTATAAAATATGCTAAATTCGTACATGTCTAACACATCGCTACTAAATAAAGATCGAAACTAACCAAAAGACCATGCAAGAATACTATACTAGAAACCACCCGCCCCTCTCACTCTCTGCACCGCTCCTACTGCACCCCGTGCCCAGCTAAAGTGCCCCGGGTCAACGCCAATCGACCCCACGGGGATATCATTCGTCGTTGGATCATGCCAGCAGCCGTCATCGGGACTGACACCGCCGTAGTACGCCGTGTTCTGGTTCCGGTCGATGGCTTCACGCCAGGCGCGGCAGACGAATGGGGAGTCGAGTAGGAGGTTTACCTCCTGACTGTGGTAGAAGGATTGGGTGTCGAGATTACCATTACCTGCATATTCGTCAGTTTTCTCATCACCTTGAGATATGAAATGAAGTATGGAGTTGGAAATACCTTGAATAGCAACCCTCTCATCAACGATCATCAATTTAATATGGCAACTCCTCCGCTTAAACTTGTTATGAATTGGCCGTACCTGATCCTTCGCCACATAGTTGAAGATCCGCAGACGGAACCGCTGCTCGTCCGTGTCCAACGCCTTGTACATCCGATGCGCCACCATCTCGTTCGTCCCGTTCTGGAACGGTAGTAATTCGCCGGCGTCGTTGTACCCCAGACACAAGTAGCATGTGACGGTGACCTCGCGGGTCTTGATGGCCTCGATGAGGGCCTGGATGATGGGCTCGGCGTTCATGTTGGGCGTCTGGATGAAGATGGATTCTTGCGCGTTGTTGATTGCCGCGAGGAAGCTGCTGTTTTGCGGCGTGTGAATGCTGCTGTGGTTGGGGGCACCCCAGGGTTCACGGTTGATAACAGCCATGGGGAAGGGGTCGTGCGGTGGGAGAACGACGTAAGGCTGCATGATGGGGTCTTGGTCACTTTCGGGGGCGTCGGCGGACATGTCGGTTTGAATTGTGGTATCTATTTATGAGAATTAGCTCCTATTCAAGTATTAATCACTAGAGGTGGTGGTGCATACTTAAGCGACGAGTTACGGCCTGCGTTCTGGTCTCTCCTTCACGTGGTAACAGCAAGCCATTCATGCGCTGGGCCTCAGCGCGAATATCCGAGTCATAGTGATGCTCATCGACAGTAAGCTCAGGTAGAGGCCCCGGATCGGGAGCATCATAGTCTGGCTGCTGCGAGGCGTGACAAGGAATGGGAGCCTCCGTGGCGGGAGAGTCCAGCATGGGCAGTGGAGGGTCGAGCGAACGACCCCACGAAATCAACGCCGTGTCATACAACCCATCCACAATGGGACCCTCGACATGGATCATCATCTCTAAGTTATCGTTATCCTGCACATTACTGCTCTGCAGCAGTCCAATACGCCGATCAATGACCATGAACTTGGCGTGAAAGGTTCCGAAGATGGGCCGGTGGTAGTTGACTACCTGCAGATCGATGTTGGGAATCTCATGAGCCGCAGGCAGCTGCACCTTTTCGCTGGTATACTTTTTCTCCGGCACTGGTAGGTGGTTCTCGAACAGTTGCTGCGGATCTCCACGATCATAGACCATCTTGACAATCACTTTCGTTCCACGTTCGCCGGCTCGTCGGGATAGCTCACGGAACGCATTAGTTACCAGCGTTGATGCATCCGAGTGAATCCAGAAATTCGTCGCCAGGAACACTTCCTTCTCAGCTCGCACAATGCAGTTGGCCATATGGCGACAGAGATCAGGCAATGGGGCAATGATAGTCAGAGGAACTACGCCGTGGCTGCCCATGAGTGGCGGGGAGACTACCCCGGACATGGGATTCTTTTCTAATGCGCAAAGCGCATCATGGTAGATCTGATTATTGTCAGGTAGTGTCCTTTAGGAAAGTAACATGATAGGATTGGCCGGTTAATTACCTTCAAGAAAAGGTCACTGGGTTGGGAACTGCCCCAGTTTCCACACTGCAGAACTTTTCGCAGTTCATTCTCACCTTTGTCCAACGACTCATCCGAGTCGGATTTGTGCGACTTTGTCTTCCGATCATGATACAACTTTTGGAATAGCTTGGTGGGCGACTGCGACGGATCCTGCAAAAGCTCCGAGGTGACGGTCTTCTCGTCATGACAGAGCTCATATACAGTGTCGGAGAGCATGGTGGTTCGCACTTGATTGGTACTTTTCGGCTGACGAAGATACCAAAAAATCAACGAAGCCAAACTCAAGGAAATCACGGCGCTGGCGAGTTTAAAAAGGGGCATCCAAGTGGATTCGCTGGCGGGACCCCAGGCCACTGGCGCGACCATGACTATTAATATTAATATAAAAGGGATGGCTGCCTGTCTACGAGATGACGTATTTGGGGGCTACCGGTTAGCAATCAGATTCTGGATGACCAGGGGATAATATAACAAATAATTGGGGCCAATGCTACAAGATGATGTGGTGAGCGCATCCCTTGAAAAACCGCGAGCAATTGGAGGGACGCGGCCACGACGTCATGCGGGCTGACGATGGCCAGTGATAATCAATTGACAAACTGGCCGATGAACAGTGGAACTATTTTGGTAAGATTAATCGGTGGACGGATCCACCAACTACCAACTTGGCACTGAAACAAGCTCCTGTCGGAGAGAACTGGGCAGGATAGGGCTGATCGAACACTCGTGATACTGGACAGTTCTGATTCCATTTTTGTTGTTACTACTGATCGGCTTCCGGCGCATAGTGGAAAGACGAGCACTTCCACACTAATCCCCCGGCATAGAGCCATGATTGCACCTTGCAGCTCAATTATGGGTACCACCTCATCGTGCTAACTTTATTAACGAACTACTTACCTAGTTTGGTGATTACTCAGTGAATCCCCGTTAACCTCGGTGTTAAGCTGCAGCTTCTCCTCACCAGTTCGGACTTGCCCCCGAGCCTGTCCTTTATTAAGCCGGCTTTATCAATCTATCCCCGAATTCCTGTATCCCCCTTCTTTTACTCCGCATTGCTCTCGTTCATCTCCAGACTTTCACCATTGTTTGCTCATTACATACCATTGTTGATCAATTGCGACGATGTGAGTAACTGCCTTCTCCCAATTACCTTTTTTTTGCCTATTTTATAGTCACTGACAGTCCTCAGGGTCTACACAGCATCCTTTGCCTTCTTCGAGGCACTTTGGGAGGTACGGCCCCCGTCGACAATGAAGGGTCGGTCAAGCTAACCTTCTAGGCTGGTGTCTCCCACGTCTTTGTCAATCTGGGCTCCGACCACCCCTCCATCCTCGAGGCTATGGTCAAGGGCCAGAAAGAAAAGCCCAATGCTTTCCCTAAGATCATAACTTGTCCCAACGAGGTGAGCCGATCAATGCAAACTCGCTGTGGATCTCGCCCGACACTAACCCCGCATACGTCCTTGGCAGATGGTGGCCTTGTCTATGGCCGACGGTTATGCTCGCTTGACTGGGGAACCTCAATGCGTGATTGTTCATGTCGATGTCGGCACCCAGGGGCTCGCTGCCGCTATCCACAACGCCTCTTGTGGCCGAGCCCCCGTCTTGATCTTCGCCGGTCTCTCCCCCTATACGATTGAGGGGGAGATGCGTGGCTCGCGCACTGAATACATTCATTGGATCCAAGATGTTCCCGACCAGAAGCAGATCGTCTCGCAATACTGCCGGTATGCCGCAGAAATTCGATCTGGCAAGAACATCAAGCAGATGGTCAACCGCGCTCTTCAATTCGCCACCAGTGATCCTAAGGGGCCCGTCTACCTGGCCGGTGCACGAGAAGTTATGGAGGAGGAAATTACTCCTTACACTCTCAATCAGAGCCATTGGGTGTCTGTCTCCCCGTCTGCTCTCCCAATTGAAGGTGTTGAGTTGATTGCATCAGAGCTCGCAGCTGCCAAAAATCCCTTGGTCATTGTCGGCTACTCTGGCCGAGAAGCGCGAGGTGTCCACGAGTTGGTCACCCTCGCCAACACCTTCCAGGGCATCCGCGTCCTCGACACTGGCGGCTGCGATATGTGCTTTCCAGGAGACCATCCGGCATACCTAGGCATGCGCTTCGGGGTTCATGATGCCATCAAATCCGCCGACTTCATTCTCGTTGCCGACTGTGATGTACCCTGGATTCCGACGCTCTGCAAGCCGTCCGACTCTGCCCGCATCATTCACGTCGACGTCGACCCCCTCAAGCAGCAGATTCCCGTCGCCTACATCCCCACAATTGCCACCTTCCGCGCTGAGTCGGCAACCGCTTTCAAGCAGCTCAATGAATACATTGCATCTAACCCCTCCATTCAGCAGACAATCCAGTCGGATGAGAACCGTGCTCGGGGCAAGCGCCGCGCAGAGGCTTTCCAGAAGACCCGCCAGGCTATCTACAACCTCGCCCGCTTACCTCCCGGCGGAGATGTCGCCCCCCTCAATGCCAACTATCTCATCAGCCAACTACGCCAGTCCTGCCCTTCCGATACCATTTGGGCCATTGAATCCGTAACCCTCACCGCCAACGTGGCCGACCAGATTGCGCCTACACTGCCGAAATCCTGGATCAACTGCGGCGGTGGTGGTCTCGGCTGGTCCGGCGGCGGTGCCCTGGGCATCAAGCTCGCCACTGACGCTAAACACGGCGGGTCAAACAAAGGCAAATTTGTCTGCCAGATCGTCGGGGATGGCACCTATCTCTTTTCCGTTCCAGGGTCTGTTTACTGGGTTGCTCGTCGCTATAACATTCCTATTCTTACGATCGTGCTCAACAACAAGGGCTGGAATGCCCCTCGTCGCAGTATGCTTCTCGTCCATCCGAATGGCGATGGATCTCGTGCTACGAACGAAGACCTCAACATCTCTTTCGCCCCGACTCCCGACTATCCGGGTATTGCGACAGCTGCATCTGGTGGTACCTTTTGGGGCGCTCAGGCTGCTAATGTTGCTCAGCTGAGAAAGCTATTACCTGAGGCGATCAAGAGTGTGCAGAATGGTACCACGGCTGTTTTGGAGGCGCAGCTCGATGGAACGCAGGGGAAGTACGTCGCCGCGAAGCCTTCGCTGTGATGTTTTCTTTATTTATTATTACGCTTGTCACGTCTATATGAGGGTTATGTTTATGATACAGTTTTATGCATATGACTGATGCCGCCTCCGACCAGGACACATAGCAGAAACAGAAATCATTATGCTCAATATCAATACTACTACATTCAACAGAACTACTATAACCAGTATGTAGACAGTGACCTGCCCTATGCTAGTATTGAGTTTCCATACAATGTCACTTCAAAAAAGTGCCTAATCATTTCTCGATTGATCCGTACATCGATGATTCCCCTCCTAGTACCTAGTTTTAATTGATAAAATGCAACGTGACAACCTATTTCTGCTGATTGGGTCGGAAGCCCAAAGGGAACTAAACTTCCGCTACCGGGATTTGACTTCCAGTGCTTGGACTTCCATCTCGGAATGCGCGCAATTTATTTTCCTCGGTAGTCTTCGAACTCTCGGGTTTCTCTCCGGGAGATGCACCTTGCGCAGTTGACCGTCTCCGGTATGAGCATAACAGTGTGTTCCACCCCCATTGATCCTCTTTCGGGCATCAGCCACCAACTGAAGGGATCCTCGGATAGCCTCTGCTGGGAACACTTTTCCTTTCTTACTTCGCCTGCTAGCACTGCGAAGAAATTTAACACTAAGTATTTGTAACCTTTTTATAGGACGACGTAATGTGCAGAAGGCCCTGGCGTTGATAGTGGTAAACTTGCCAATTGTCCAAAACATTAGATGTCGTGATATCCCCATGATGCACATGAACATAAGCATCACTTATCTACTAGTATCTATTTCTACTATCTTCAACATCATAATCATCATATCATGATACTGAGAAGACCCCTAAACACCACTCCCTCTCACCATCCTTCCCGACAACCCAGCCTCGCTCCGAATCTTCGCCGCCATATAGATCCCCTCACTAATAAACGGCATCCAATAAAGCCTCCCATACTGCCTCTTCCACTCCTCACCAAGCAAATCCCCGCACTCAGTACTACTCAGACCCGTTATCCGCTTCTCCACCGGTACATCCTCACACAGCATCATCGCCTCACGAGTCGCCTCCTCCCACAGCGAGCGCTCATCACTCGGCTCCAAGATGGGGTTAATAGCCTTCATCGCACCAGGGCATAGCCTGCTCGTGTCATTCGCAATAATCGTAGTACTACTGGTGACAGTAGAGTCTTCCGACTCACTCCCTCCCCCCTCCTTCTCTGCCACAGTCTTCCCAGCAGGAAACGTATCCGGATTCAACGCAATAACTGTATTCAGCAACGCACGTCTCGAACTCAACTGCGTGGTATACCTACACAGTTGTATCCTCGCGGATGCCATCAACCAGCGACGAATCTCCGTGTGAAGGGGGATCAAGTACGCATGCGCGAAAATGGAAAATACGATCCAGAAGCAGATGTAGAAGGCGTTCCAGTCCTGGGTAGCTGCTGTAGCGATGGCGAGGGCCCATTGGGCGAGAATCAGCACCCGGAGGAGCATTTTCAGTAGTTGGGATGAGAGAGGGGAGAAGGATGAGAGGAGTGGGTGGCTCTCGTCGGGTTCGAGGGGACGGTTTAGGAGTGAGTTGACTAGGGTGCTTTCGCCGTAGAAGATGGTCCAGTGGCTTGAGTTGGTGTTTTGGGCCACGGTGACCAGTCGGTTGTACGGCGAGGTCATGGTGTCGCTGTTTAGGAGGCGGCGGGGGCCGTTGCCGTGGGTGAGGGTGACAATGGCGCCGGATAGGGGCATTAGGAGGAGGAAGGCTACGGCGAGGTAGCATTTGGAGAAAATGGCGAGGACTATGAGGCATAGCAGGCTGATGTAGCCGAGGAGGCTGGTGGTGACGTAGCGGGGGGAGAAGCGGGAGAGGTATGGCCATGGCCATGGTTGTGTAGTGGAGTTAGGTGAATGGCGTTGGACGTGAATTATTTCGAGCTCTTGGATTCGGAGTTGTTGCTTTGGTTTTTCCATGTTTGCGTGTCTGTTGTGGATGGCATGTGCGGATTGCGAGCTGATGCATGTTCGGACTGTTTCTGGATTCGGGAGCAGGTATTGGTCGCCATATCGGCCGTCAATTCCTAACAAACTAATGCTGTTGCCGTATTGATCGAGGATAGGGGTTTTATAGTTGGGATTGTTGCTGTTGTCGGAGAGGAGCAGTCGACTGCCTGAGGGTGTGATGGCCCACGACCATAGTGGGCAGCTGCCGGTTACTTGCAGTGTATGGATCTTGACGGGGATGTCAATGAAGTCGATTAGGGCGGATAAGGGCAGAATGCCTGCTACTTGGCTCATCCATGGGTTGTTTTGTATTATTTTGGCTAGGGCAGTTGAGACTCGCTCGGACATGGTGATGGGATGGGGTCGTGTTGGGGATGGGTTAGGGCTGTTTGCCTGATAGTAATGATTGGGTGGTATCTGTCCAATAAATAGAACTAGACCTAGTGTATATATTACAGAAAAAGCAAATCAAGAGCACCAGATGAGACAATTACGTGCCTATCAATGGATTTGTGTTAGACAGCCATTGGTTACTAACCGTGGGACCCAGCGGCCAGCCTCTCCCTCAGCTGCGTCGACATCTGCAGCCTAAACACAGTAGAAGAAGGGATCGTCTCAGGATAACATGACTAGTCTATGTTCCAATAATCTGACTTTCGGACATATTTGATAGTACAGATAAAACAGTGAATGACTTCTGTTGATACATGCACTTCGCAATTCTCTCACTTCAGAACGACTACTATAAATATCCTTCCATGCCCTGAAATTGTCATTGAAAAGGTAGGGCGATTTTATGAGGATTCTGGCTTCTTGATTTGAATCTGTTTTGACAACATATCGAGCAACTGCTTTCGGTTAGCCTAGTTTGAATAGAAAGCAAGACACATACCCATGTCTCCAGATCCCTCTCATTTGCCCTTAATTTCTCGAATTTTTCATCCAAGAGCTCTGACATTTGCTATTAGACTAAAAGTGAGATAAGTTAGGGTAAATAACCTACTCACCTGTAGTACAATGAAGAACATCTCGGATCATATTATCATTGTTCAGGCTGTCCAGGAAAATTTTTGCGTTCTCATCATCGCCAACCTGACTGATAGCGAAGCTCACAACTACACAAATACCGTAAGTACAGGAGGTAGTAGGGTAATAATTAAGGTGAGCAGTACTTACCCTCCCTGGGATACTCGTGTTTAGTGAGATACTGCATACATTCAACAATCTTTTTCGGGAACGTATCGCTGTTCTCGGTATTTGGTACACCATCAGTGATCGTGAAAATGAGCAGGGGTCGTGGTAGCATCTTCTGGGTCCCGAGAACATCATAGATCAAAGGTTTCAGGACCCTGTCGTGAAGTTTAGTGCCCAAGGGAGTAGCTCCATCAGCCTTAAATACCACTTGACTTAGGTCTTCCAGCTTGCAAATAGTGTGTTCATTATTCATGTTCATGAATCGCAAGGAGGCACCTGCAAGTTTCTCTCCGGGCTTCTCGGGATTGTCTGGCACAGCTCTGGTCGCTACGCTAATGATGCGCTTGACCAACTCCTGTAGTGCCTGTAGCCTGGTTTTGTCAGAGTCTTTTATAAGCTGATCCATAGAACTACTATCATCTGTACTCAGAGCTCAGTCGCGAATGAACAAACTTAAGCATGTGAGGGTTGATATCAATCATACCACAATAAAGAACCGGTTGATAGAGGGCTAGCTTGGTGAGTCTAGTGATCTGATCCGGGTTGTTTAGATGATTCTTCGGGTCGTTCTTTAGTTGGACAGCCTTCTTCGCCACTTCGCGGAGATACGAGTCGTTGAGTTGGCTGGCATAGCCACTGAGATTGCTCTGTTTGACCAAGAAATCCACATTTTTCTTGAAGTCTTCCTCGGTTTGAGGATTTTTGATGACCTATACAAATTAGCCGGCCAGAGACGAATGTTGATAGATAAATGAACATACCTCTTGCGGTTTTGAGGAAGGGACCGAGTGTTGCGTAAGCTTTCTGGTAAATGCCAAGAGTTTTTCCACCAGGTACATTGATATTCTGCCCATAAACCCTGGTTTCCTGCGCATAAGGAAGTCTTTGATCTTATTCCCGATACTTGAAAAGAACCGCTGAGTTAAGGAAGACTTGGTTGATGAAGGAGGATCCCCATCACCGGTGGTAGGAGTCATTATGCCTTCTTTTTCACCGGTTGCACTGGCTGGGGGTAGAGAGTAGATGAATCGTGGGTCAGATATAGTAGGAAGAACATCTAGAATCCCCTCATGTTAAATACCTCTCTGTATTCATTCATCCACTCGGAGTATCCAAACAGAGTAGACAATTCTGACACCGCCGATCGCGGAGTTCAGCCGCACTTTGGCGCATCTTCGAAGCCGCTGCCTTCAGCTCTGCCACAAACAGATACGGAGTCGAGTGAATGCGAGAAGTGCATTAGGCAACTGAACAGCCTGACAGCTACGATTGTAGGCATCGGATGCTCCACCCGTCTGACAAATCACATTGTCACATGGGTCGGCCCGGACAGTACTTTTGATCTCCCAACCACGACTCTCTCAGAATCTCTCCACCCCGGCGACTCATCACACTCTCACTGGAGGAGGATAGCATCTGTCATCTCAGCTGAATGTTTACTCCACCATCTTGCATGGATGTTTGCAGCTGTGCGCTGGAGTGCATCATGACAACCAATCGGGGAGGCACACGGGCTACATCTCAGCCGTCCGTCTCCGACACCTTGGCAAAAGCAACCACGGGATAGAATGACTTGCTTCTTAGTGTGTAGGTAATAGGCCATGTTTCAATCCGAGTAATTACACCTACAGTATGCCCCTGCATCTCTCACTAATCATACGCATTGTCGGAAATGCTACTACCTTAGCTCGTCGGCCTCCATTCCGGCCCCCGCTGGTCGCCGATGCCGTACAAGCATACTGGTAGTAGTATCGGCGGTGATGGCGACTATATGAACCATTGACTGTCAAATAGACGAACTGGACCAGAAACTACCCCGATATGCCTTTAGAACTAGCACAATCGTGCGAAGACATGGCGGCAACGAACTCACTTCTCAACATCTTATGCTACCACAATTTTATATCCCAAGAAAAGGAACAAGAAAAATGCCAATTCTTGGTCGAACCGAACCAGCCTTTACATGGCGATACTCCTTTGCTTCTTCCCCAGAACAATACCGACACTTGTTGTTCCAATGCCAATAGCCGCCCCGACCTATGGCTCACAAATCCTGCCTCAACCATACCTACCACTTTTCAAAGCGTTGGCTTCTTGGTCCAAATAAGCCACGTTTGTATCGCAGCTAAGCTGCGCAAGTGCAATCACAAAACATGTCGTGATACACGACAGATGATGTGTCGGAGCGCGCCCTCTTGTGAATGGCGCCCTTTCCGAGACTGGGTCCTCACTGTCATGTCCTGCCGGGAAGGATTGGCGCAAGACTGCAACAGCAAGGGCAACTCGAAAGACGGACAGGTAGACTTCATGAGTATGGAGCGATCAGCGCGCGTACACACACATATTATTAGCGCAGTTCACGCTTGCTACACCATTCTTGATGCGTCCAGAGCCAATCATGGGAAGCGAATGATCCGGTCCACAGACGACGGGTTCATGGGACCTATCATTGACGTGCAGTCTGTCTGCAACCTGATCTATTGGATGCTAAACATTCTCGCTTGTTATTCTCTGGAACCAGCGGCCATGGGCCGTTGGGATGGCTACTATATTCCTCGGAGCGTCACTGTACCGGCTGTTCACGAAGCCGCGCGGCACATTGACAACCTGAGCCTGTGCAGCTGTCGCTTCTGGAACCTGGTGGATGTCGCGGAACGAAAGCAGAACGACCTACCAGACCTAATCCGTAGCCTTCAAGATACAGATCGACGAAAAGCCTTGAAGCATCAAGAACACGTCGGCTGTGCCCCAAACAGGTGTCAGACTGCGCACATGGATAGTACGCGCGTGCACCAGATGCATAAATGTAGCCTGTCTGAAAATGATTGCAAACAGGCAAAATATCCGGTGCAGGAACTGATAGCCAGAGTGGAGTTGGGAGAAGGAACGGCGTGGTCGCGGGACAAGAAGGAACTCAGCGCGGTGGATGCCTCGTACATCGCCATCTCCCATGTATGGTCAGACGGGACGGGTGTTGGGATGTCTGACCAAGGTCAGGTCAACAGTTGTTTGTTTGAGTATTTCGCGCGCATTGCAGAGAGGTTGAACTGCGAAGGGATCTGGTGGGACGCGCTGTCCTTGCCACTTGAACCGCGGACCCGCAGCAGAGCCATCAACCAGATGCACAAAAATTACGCGGACGCCGAGTACACTGTCATCCACGACAGCTATCTACTCAATATCAAAGCCGATGATACCGAAACAGCATGTCTAGCCATCGTGCTTTCGCCGTGGTTCACACGTGGATGGACAGCGCTGGAGCTGCGCATGGCGACTCGAGTCAAAGTTCTTTTCAAAAGCGAAAATGAGCAGACGCCCGCCATTATGGATCTTGATGAAATATTGGCCCCGCACCCCGACGTCGTTTCTCGTGCACACTGGCTAGCCTCCAGGGTCATCCGTCGGCTGCGCACTCAGGCAATTGAATTCGTTGATGACATATTGGCCGTGTTAGGCCCACGGCAGACATCACGCCTGCGGGATCGCACTATCATCGCAGGGCTACTGACGGGTATGCCCCAGTGCAATTATTCGCAGTCTGAAAGCGAGATTACCAAATCTATTCTGTTCTACCTGGGTTTTGTCCCTCATGAGAGTCTCCTCCATGGCCGGCCGACCATGTGCGAGAAAGGCCCATTTTCCTGGTCTCCTGCCACACTGGACGAGATGCCAATTACAGCACGAATAGACAATGATATCCCTGAGCTTCGTCGCAAGCGCATGTTGCAGATTCAGGATGACGGTGCAGTCGTCGGTCGCTGGCATTGTCAGACTCTGACGGAGCACCAGGTCCAGAACAATCGAATTGAGCCACATGGAGACCATGTTTCGGTAGCTGTGCCTTTTTATAGTGCCCTCCTGCATTGGAAAGATTGCCTTATTCTCCGAGAGAGGAAGGAGGACCGGGGCCCTGCAGTTCTTGTGATGACTGTCTCAACAGATAAAGAACACCGCGATCGCTTCTTGGACTGCCGCTATGTTGGAGCGGCACGCATTGTTGAGGATACCGATGAGTATGGAAATGATGGCGGCATCCAAGAGCACCAGAATCTGGTGTTCTCTTGTGATGCCACCGTGCGGATAGGTGCTGATAAGGACAAACATGTCTGCTGTGCCCGTGTTGCCATGGAGCCATGGATTGATAAGGCAACTCAAGTAAAATTGCGAGAGAAGAGCCCAGACAAGCAGGCCGCCAGCGAGGATCCTGGCCAAGAACAAGACGACGGTGACCCGCAGTTTACCCAACCCGGAAGAGGGTCTGACGCTTCACCGCAGCAGGAGAATGAGGAAGTAGTGCACGATAACCTACCGGACGATGAAGCACTGGAAGAGGAACTGGTCTTTAAAGCGCTCAAGACCCCTAAAGCGCCGCAGATACTGCAACTGTTTCTTACCCATGGTGTGGTCATTACCGAAGAAATGAAGGATAAATTGGATTTCAAGGAGCTTAGCCTTCTAGCTTCTGCTTATCTCTCCAATAATCGGCCAGACGAAGCTAAGCAGACGTGCAAGCTGGCGTATGACAAGTTGCCCTCGGGTGGTGCTGCCCAGAATAATGATACTGCTGCCGTCGAAGCTATGTGCGAGTTGGGGAGGACCTGTTGGAAGACGGGGCTACTGAAAGAAGGACAATGTGCCTACTCAGGGTGCACATCATCTCCAACTGGAGCAGGCTATGATATGGGAAAGCGACGTCTCCGGTTGCAGGCCCTTGGCGAGCTCAGCCTCCTGCATTCTCAAAGAGGAGCGATGGTTGAGGCAACTTCTTGCTATCTGGAGGCGCTGAAAGTAATCGATCCATCTCTAGATGTTCCGGCCAATGTTTATGTGTTCTCGCACGATGCACTCACCCGTTTAGGTGCTCTATGTTCTCACAAAGACGCCGAGGACCGACGGCTAAAGACTCTATACAGCAGGACTTTGAGGGACTTGGAAAGAGAGTTGGGCAATGGGCATGCTGCAACTCTCATAACGGCACAGAACCTCGCTGCAACACTCTTTGCTCAAGGAGAGATTGCAGAAGCGGAGGAGGTCTTAAAAGAAGTTATCCTTGGTTTGGAGAAGATTCTTGCTGGCCGCCAACACCTATTGTTTTTGCGGGCGAAATTTGATTTAGCGCGAATTCATATCCTCCAAGGGAAACGAAAAACACCCCAAGATCTAGAAAGATTTGCGCAAGAATGTGCAGGCCATCTCCCTTCGGGTCATTGGCTAGTCCGTCAAGCCCGCCTTGCTAGCGGTCGCTTGTATGAGAGACAGGGAGAGCTAGGGAAGGCAATCGATTCGTTGGAACAACTGGTTGAATCGCCACCCCCAACCAATGTTGAAACATCCAGTATCTACCTGCATGCATGCACAGAACGTGATCTGGGGATATTCTATCTGATGACAGGTAATACGGAATCAGCAGAGAGGCAGCTCAAAAAGGCGCGGATGCAACTGGAAGGTACCAGACTCGAGGACCATCTAGACGTCCATGTTACAGACTTATATCTGGCAATCGTGCAAAATGATCAGCTTAGCTCGCAAGATGACAGTCAAGAGCTTCGCGATACCGCTAGCAGATTATTCCGTAAGCCTATTTCAGGCATCGAAAGAATTTGTGGTCCCACGTGCCCCGAGACTCGGGAAATCGTCAGCCAAATAGCGCGCTTGTGTGAGGAAAGAGTGCGCAAAGAGTACAACGGAGGGGCCGGTATGCCAGTTATGCAGGCTATATATCAACTCAGTGAGCTTCTTCGCCGATACGGAGATGATGCAGCTTCTCAGGGCCGGGTGAAACGTACAATTCCCTACCATGATGAATTCTTTAGGCCAGAGAAATCATCGGAAGGACCCGACTTCTATAGAGTAGAAGAAGTGCAGCTATCTCGGGAGGCTGATGAAGTCATCATCGAAAATGCAGCAGTATCACTACACCAGTATGGTACGAAGGAGTCCAATTCGAACGAGACTAGTTTGAGTGAGACTATTTCAATTGGAGATGGCACCAGCGACATCGACTTTGAGTCCGATTCCGACAACACACTCAGAAACCAATCGATCTACGACCTCGCCGGCACCGTGCGCAAACTCGGTAATGGAAAGCAGACACAGGGCCTGCAAGAGGGTGACCGTGTTCTCGCGTTGGCTGTCTACCCATTTACTGAAAAGGACCGACACAAGGGATTCCGAAATTACACAGTCGTGCCCGCCAGCCTGGTAGCGGTTATCCCGCCGAGCCTCTCATTCCATGATGCTGCCGCCCTCCCACTAGGGATAACAACCGCAGCAAAAGCCTTGTTTCGAGGTCTAAACGTCCCAATAGCCTGCCTAACCGCAGGCAGCAACAGCAGACGTAAGAAAGGAACCGGAACAGTCCTAGTATGGGGCGGCACCACCAGCCCCGGATGCAACGCCATCCAGCTAGCAGCTGCAGCAGGCTGTACCGTCGTAGCGACAGCACCAGGCAAGGAATTCGACTACGTACGAGGTCTCGGGGCCAATCAAGTAATTGACAAGTACAGCACAAGAGCCAAGGAGGAACTCTTAGAGATACTAAAGAAACCAGAACAGACAAACCTCCTGGGTGCAATCGATACCGAAGAAACGGATATTAGCACCGCAATCTGCAAAGCTGTCGTTGGAAACCGTCCAGTAGCACCCGCATCTGCTTCCCACGTGCCGGATGCAAATGTGGTCAAGGACCCCGAGATATGTCACAAGATCTTCAAGGAGTTTCTTCCTAAAGCGCTGAGTGAGAAGAGTTATGTTGTCGCTCCAAGCCCTGTGTATCCTCCGAAGATTTCACATCTGCTTGCGACTGTTGAGGACGCGCAGAAAAAGGTTGTTACTCCTGTGCATTGTCCGTGATCTAGAGATGGTGAGAAAAGGGAACCTTGTTCAGGTTCATTGGTTGTGGTCTCAGCCTCCCTAAGTGTCTGTCATAGTGTAGCTACGGTGTAGAGGAGATATGGAAGGCTGAGGTAGTTGCTACTAAATAAGACAGGCATCAACAGAACAATACAATTGCCAATTACCTTACGGAAAGTGGACCTTCTCAGCATCATTTGGTGATGACATGGTATTCTCTCTCCTCTACTGGCTCGCTTCCTATAGTGCAGCATCCCAGTCTTCCCTCCAACAGTACAACATTTATACATGTCAGTCAAAAGTGTGTTTAGGTGGACTCTTACCCCGAGTATAAAACTCTCCAGCTGAAATGAGTACCCAGAAGCAGTTACATAGGCAGCTCTTACGGTGTCGATGTTCGCCCAATACAAAAGCAAAAGCAAGTAGATTCGCCTCATTAAACATATCATACCAAATTGTGTAACAATTTCAGTTAGCAAGAACGCATGCATTACGATACCATTTTTGTGTTTCCAACCGGTTTCAGTTCACGGTAAAATCCCCTGTAAGAACATGAACGCCTTTCAATACTGATTGTCTCCCAGTCGCATTACCTAAACAGCATCGCAATCCTTGAACTTGGTGAGCTTGAACAACCTTCTTGCGTTGTCCCTGCCAACACGAAGATATCCGTCGCGGCCACCCAGCGCCTCCTTGATCTTCTCCGCGTCATCATCGTACCACTGGCAACCATGCTCCATTCGCTCATAGGGGAAGTCAACGCTGAACATCATTCGCTCATCGCCCAGCCACTCGTACAGGTAGCGCAGGTTCTGGGTGCTGAAATGTCCACTGGTGGTGATGTAGATGTTGCGCTTGAAGTAGTAGAGTGGCTCTTTCTGGCAAACAGTATCTCCATTCTTCTCTGCCAGCGGCCGTGTCACGCCCTTGACCCAGTGATCCATCCGCCAGAAGTCGAATGGAATGCGCTCCCCCATGTGTCCAACAATGACCTTCAGGTTGGGAAACCTATCGAACACGCCATTGACAATGATTCCCATCAGGTGCAGTGCAACTCCATTGCAGTAGCTCTGGGGTGGTCCGACGAGATACTTGCGGTCCTTGTAGGATTGTTTGTAAATTAGGGTATCCCGCAAGGGTGCGGCGGGATGAAGATAGACCGGGACGTCCAACTCCACAGCCACTCTCCAGAACTCGTCGTAGTCGGGCTGATCGTAGAACAGCGGCTGGTCATCGTCTCCCTCCCCAGTATGCTGAATATCATTCAGCAAGGCTCCGTGGAAGCCCAGCTCCTTCACGCAGCGGCGAAGCTCATGTCCCGCCTGTCTGGGATCATGCATTGACAGGGCTGCAAATGCTCCCAGTCTATCACGGTGGCCCTTGATCTGGTCATGAATGTAATTGTTTACATCGCGAGCACGTTTCTCAGCCTTGTCCTTGTCAGTGATGCCCTGGACACCCGGGACAGTCAGGGAGAGGATGCTATAGCCAATGCCGTTCTGGTCGGACAGTTGCAAGCGTTCGTCTGTGATGGACACAATCTGGCGCTTGTAGCGTTCAACATCTTTGGGGGCGATATAGAGGGCTGCCTGGGCATCAATCTCCTCATCCATGCCCTTGACCTCAAAGGCTTCTTCGAGAGCGATCTTTCCACGCATGTTGAATTATTAGGATTGGTAACTTGTTCAAGCTTTCTAGTGAGATGCGAAGAAAAGGTATGTGTTAAAGTAAGAAAAGTTTGAGATATTTAAGTATAGAGTAGATGATGCTCGTTGATTGGGACGATCCTCTGTTCAACTGGCTGAGTGTTTGAGGGGATTATATAGCCGCGACACGACTTAACACATGGTAATTACCCCATGATGTTTGGTGACCAAAGGATCCCCGCAGACATTCCCCTCCGTAGCATTGGGGTCGAGATGGTCTGTTTTCAGCTCGAGCTGCGGTGGTGGAGAGGGGTATCAGAGGAGTATTGATTCCAGATGCCAATTTGACTTTCGGGTAACTGTTCCAAAGCCTCAACGCCTATAACATTGGATGCTGTTTGAAGTTGGTCTCAGTTGAAAGTTATGTACAGCAAATGTCATGAGGGGGCTTCCTGTCATAGTTATTTCATCCGACTTTCATCGCGAGTGAGACGCTGATCTAGACTTGGATGTCGCAGCTGTGGCCTCACTCGGGTGGACTCGGCTGATTGGAAGGGGCTTGTGATGGCTTCAGGAAGGGAAGTCGGCAGGGGACCTTGGATGATCTCAGCGTGACGGATAATAATACACCTTTCTCTGTGTTTGAATTGGCCAAGGGATAGTAACTCACGTTGTCTCCAACGGGGAACCATAAACGAGACTTGAGTATCTTCAGTCGTCAAAACTAGAAGGGCAATAGCCCGGAAGACGTCAGATTGAAGAGCTAAACCGCTCTTTCCAGGTAGAGCTGTAGTGACTATTGTAATATGCTCTGTTGTCTGATCTGAAGATTCTCATTGAGGAAGCTATGAGAGTTACATTGAGCCAGCTTGAGCCAGCTCCAGGACTCGTCCCCTATAAGATTTTACATATCGAGAGGAGTATGAGAATTATGATGACAGTGCTCGCCTCGACCCAACTGGGAAGCTTATTAAATTGGTAGAGGAAGACAGAGCCACGTTATTGTGTGATTCGAGAGCATCTGTAGCCCAAGAGATTTAGTGGAGAGAAAGAGCTATACTAGGTCGTGTGCCGGGTACATTTGAGGGACTCCTGTTCAAGCTCAAGTGAAATTCATCATAGACGGAACATCGGCAGGATCATAGTGCGACCCTGTATTTCTTCATTGGTGGTGAGCACAGACTCATGCTTTTCTCCTGCCAAAACCATTTGAAAGAGGGGTAAACCCAGTAAATGCAGTCTTACCACGTGAATATCCCCCTTTGAACCCTACCAGACATGGTTGTCATACCCAATGATGATTGGCTTCATCTCGTTATTTCAGAGGTGAACACAGGTCAGTCAATGACTCGTCGGCAAGCAGTAGTAGAAGCCGTGATAGTTCGTTTCCATTGCCTATTTGGGGATGACTCTGAGATCTTATCGGGTTGATAAGCAAGTCCGATGCCGGCGATAGCCTTATCTAGGCGCGGGGTCGTCACCCGAGCGGTAATTTGATTTCTATGCATTCTTGCTCGTCTTGCTGCTGCAATTGCTGGTCCTTGCTTCACTTCGAGCTTTCCCCTCATTTTCACCAGGCCACATCGTACCGCAACAACGGTGAACCAATGCACCACGAGGCTAGCTGGTACTCACCCATGGCTCTTTGGTTGAGATGCAGTTAGATTGAAGTGCCTTTAGTACTGCTGCTGGTCCAACCATACGGAGAATGTATCGGGAATACCAATTACGTTATCGCCGCCCGCCGCGCCCTGTGAACGACAGCGTCACATCGCATCAACTCGCGGCATCTCACAGTGGAATTAGATAACGAAAACGCGGTGAAGCTCCTCCACGGCATCTGATTGCTTCTGCCTTCCTTTCCATCAGCAATGGCGCGCGCCCTTTGCGTGCCTCGTGGAAGAATCCTGTCCCCATCGACCCAATGATGCATTACCGGCGGAACCGGTCCGCCCACTTTAAGCGGAGAAAAAAGCGGACGCCCCTGCGTGACTCGATTCCCCTTTCACTTTCGCCATCAGTTCGCCTGCATTGTGAATTTCTCCCTCAGTCCTCTACCTTGCTACACTGACTTTTGTGTGGACTGTGTGTAATACACTCACTTGCCTTCCATATTCATCAAGTTCGCTACGTTCAATCGTACCCCTGTCTCAAGAATGAGCCCTCCCGTCGCCGTGGACAATGACTCAAACAACGTGGGCTCGGTTGCCGCATCCGGCCCATTGACGGTCGATGCCATCCCTGCCCTGAGAGCTAAGAGCGCAAAGATTCCCACCGGTGTTGCTCCTGCTGTGAACAGTGACATGTTCAAGAGCCCGGTATGTTCAAATTCTCGCCTCTACAAACGGACGATGTTCTGTGGCGAAAGATCAACTGACCTTCTATTCTTTCGTCTAGCACTGCTACACCAAGCCTCAATCGAAACGCTGGGATCGTAAGTTGTTCGATTGTCTCCCTCTCTGCCAATCACTAATTCCCCGCAAGATATTTTCTCCATCGAATCCAAGTCCCGGAAGGTTCGTCCGCTTATACACTTCGGTTACGGTATACATGGATACTGAAGCTTTTGTTAGAGTTCAACTTTGAAGGGTGCTGCGCGGTACCTGAAGAACCCCGGATTGATCTCTTTGGGTGGCGGCCTCCCCTCTCCGGAATACTTCCCCATTGAACAGCTCTCCGTCAAGGTCCCCAACGCCCCTGATTTCACCCCGGAGGCTATCCAGAATTCCGGTTCTCTTCTGACCGCGAGTAAGGGTGACGTGCGCAACGGAAAGAGTCTTTACGGTTAGTTGCTTCCAGATTCGGGCTTCAAGTTGCATACTAAGTGAACACATGGTCAGACTTGGAGGTTGCCCTTAACTATGGCCAGGCTTCGGGAACTCCCCAGTTGCTTAGGTTCGTGACGGAACACACTGAAGTACGTGGAGGCAATACAACCAAGATTCTTCAGCTATGACATGGACTGATCGCTGCTAGCTCATTCACAACCCTCCTTATGCCGATTGGCAGTGCTGCTTGACCGCAGGTAGCACGTATGCGTGGGACACAATCCTCCGCATGCTTTGCAACCGCGGTGACTACATCTTGATGGAAGAGTACACTTTTGCGAGTGCCCAGGAGACTGCACTTCCGCTCGGGCTGAAGGTGGCGCCGATCAGAATGGACGGCGAGGGTCTTTTGCCTGAGTCCCTTGATGAGGTTCTGAGCAACTGGGACGAAGCCGCCCGGGGTGGCCCCAAGCCTTACGTGCTGTACACCATTCCCACTGGTCAGAACCCAACGGGTGCCACTCAGTCCGCAGAGAGGCGTAAGGCCGTGTACAAGGTCGCCCAGAAGCACGACGTGTACATCGTGGAGGACGAGCCGTACTACTTCTTGCAGATGCAGCCCTACGCTGGTGCTGACAGCGAGCCCGTCCCGCCACCAGCGACCCACGATGACTTCCTCAAATCCCTTGTGCCATCCTACCTGAGCCTCGACGTCGATGGACGTGTCCTTCGCGTCGAATCATTCTCCAAGGTCCTTTCTCCTGGATCCCGCGCTGGCTGGATCGTCGCTGCGGATCAGGTTGTGGAACGATTCATCCGGAACTGCGAGACCTCGGCTCAGAACCCTAGCGGTATCTCCCAGCTGATCTTCTACAAGCTTCTCGATGAGCACTGGGGTCACTCTGGATACATTGACTGGCTAATCAACCTGCGCATGCAGTACACTGGTCGCCGTGATACGATGATGCATGCTTGTGAACAGTACCTGCCTCGGGAGATTGCTCAGTGGATTCCCCCTGCAGCAGGCATGTTTGTAAGTTTACACTATGGCTACTATATGTCCCGTGTCAGATGATAAAGCTAACACACTGGTAGCACTGGATCGAGGTTGATTGGAAGAAGCACCCCGGCTTGGCTTCCGGCAAGACTCGTGAAGCCATCGAAGAGGAAGTGTTCCTCGCTGCCATCGATAACGGCGTCCTTGTCTCTCGTGGCAGCTGGTTCAAGGCGTCTGGAGTCAACGAGGAGAAGATGTTCTTCCGCGCTACGTTTGCTGCCGCCAGTTCGGAGGGCATCACCGAAGCCATTCGGCGGTTTGGTGATTCTTTGAGAACCCAGTTCGGTTTGTAGAGAGCGGTTGACTTCTACAAAAAGTTGTAAATACGAAAGAAGTAGATAACTCATCTTAATCCTAGCGTGAAATTATATATAGAGAAAACAAATTGAATGTTTGTTCTGTTACAGTATAGGACCTTCATCATACATGAAGTAAAGAAAGAATATTCCCATCAGCAGTAGTATTTGCAAATCCCCATATTCCATTTTTCCCTTTCGTTGCGCAGCTATTATCTATCACATTTGTAGAAACCCAACAACATCGGAACCGCGTGAAAACAATATTCCGCCGCTGCTCCACCCACCAGGGTGACACTATCCCGAGCGAACGCTCTGGAACTTTAATCGAACGTTTGCCCCAAGACCCTCCATCGACTGCCTTAGATTGTCGATAACTATCTAACGAGAGAAGGGAGATGATGTATCTTGTTTTTTATTATTGATATTATTTCATCCAGCTCTTGATACCCTTAGACTTCTTCTCTTTCCGTTTTCCGTTGCCCTGATTCCGTTACCCCTGCATTGCGAACGACAGGCTCCTTGTTCGTTGTCTTGTGGTAGACCAGCTGGCTTGGTTGTGGGATTACTGGGTGCTTGTTGTAGGTGAGTGGTATTTCGGCTTTTCATAGATAGCAATAGAGGAATATGTTTTGTGTCTTGGTGGTCGAATTGCCTGCTGGGCAGATGTTCGGGTTTCTTGCGCTTCTTGCTCAAATGTCACGTGATGGGTATGAGGCGGTTAGGACTGAAGATGCCTGACTAGTCAAGCTGGATGTCTGGACTCAGTGGCTGTTTTGCTCATGCATGTGAAGCCATTTGTGATCACTGTGTCTTTTCTGCTTGACTTCAATAGTGTGCTCTGTTTTGTAGATGCTAGCTGGTGCAGTGCTAACCTGCATGCAGATTATTTCACTTAGAAGAGTTCATTTGTTCCAGCATTAAGCATCTGGCTTCTCTGTTGATGCCACAGAACTGTGCAAGTGAACTCAAGGCCGTGCATATAGAGAGACTTTCAAGTACCGCAGACTGTCACTTCTTGGTTGTACAGAAAGGTGAATGTGGATTGTCAGAATCATAGCTCGTGGCCTGCGCACTTCACCACATATCAGATATCTCGAATTCACTAAAGCTCAACTGCCTAGCACCTTGCAGAACTGGTTTCTGCCTGGCGCTAAACTAGCGTCTTCTTCTTCTTTACATCTCTCACCGCCTTATATTCACGGCATCCTGGGCTTCAGTGCAACACAGCATTCGAGGTGAGTTTGTGCCTATCCTGGGTGGGCTTTCCGCAATGCCTGAGATCACAGGTCCACAGGAACAGCATGATGTGTTTCAGTATGTAGCTAACACTTTGTAGTTCACTGGCTGGTCCCATCGGTTCCTAAAAACCAGCCAACAGTGAGAAGCGGCCTCCTACCCCGTGAATGAGACACGGGACGCTCGGCTAGGGCCTCGGATCTTTCCTTTCAGCATCCGATCCGTTCTATATTGGGAGACTCCCATTTTAGCTTCGATGTAAGTCAGTGAATTTGGCGGTCACTTCCCGTGTGTATTATGATTTCTTCGTCTTCTGCCGCTTGCTTCTTCTGCTTTTGTTCTGCGTCGTGTCATGCTTGTTGATGAACCGTGTCCGTGCCGACTTTCTCGTTCTTCGTTATTTCTCTCTCAAAATTCGCATCGTTTTCTGCGTGATCCCTGATAATGGCAGGTTCAAGCTCTTTTGAGCCCTGCGAACGCGTCGACGGGTCTGACATATCCGAATTGTTTGGTTATACATGCTGATCTAGTTGCAGTCCCCAAGCCTGGCAGGGATATCGCCAGGAGGGCGATCAAGGCCGCGTAGCGGGCCAAGAAGGGCATAATAGTGAGTTTCTATCGAATTCAGGCTTGAATTCAAGTACTAATCACTGTATAGGCCCAAAAGATAGTCTGTTCGAGGACGGGAACAACCGTCGGCAGCAGGGCCTCCTGCATAAGAAAAGCGCGAGTGACGAGCCGGGCTACCGATCTCACCAGCGCTCAGGAAGCAGCAGGCGAGAACGACTGCCATTTTTCGGCAGGAAGGCCGACAGATGCAACGAACAGAAGAAGAGTTTTCCGGGGAAATCGCCCACCTCGAAATCACCGGGCGAACTATCTCCAGTTGAAGCACGTGCCACCAAGGCGAACGACTCTCTGCGGAGAAGGCGACTCTTCCGTTCGGACACATACCCTTTTGGTCGCAACGCGCAGAGACACTCCCCGCGTACCGGAGGCTCTGATTCCAAGATCGGCTCGGCTCTTCAGAACCTCTTCTGGCCAGGACGGTCCAAAGAAGAAGGGGAAAGACCACCAGCAAGATTGACTCTTGCTGACCCGTTTTTGATCAGTGTGCCTCCTCTTACTATTGCTCCCTTGTCCACACACTTTCCCAACCTCCAGGAACATCGTCGGGCTCAAGTCTTACCGTTTGCTCAAGGTGTTTGTGGAGCCCCCACAGGCTGCTGGGATCCTTTTTCCCCCCTCTCGCCGCCGTTGATCCACACTCCACCTTCATTTCTTCCTGTGAATTTCAACTCCCCTGGAACCCCTTTCGATCCCATCACACCTGTTTCTCCTACTGAGTGTTTCCCAGCAATTGATTGTGAGTCTCCAGGTTACCAACCCACCCTCCCCTTTGTACCCTTGGATCCTGGCAAGTGTCTGAGTCCCGAGACCTTCAACCGGCCCCGTCAGCCTTCTCTCTGTCAACAACCAGTTGATTCCCCCCTTGGCTTACAAGATCATCCGCTACCCTCACAGCATCCCGAATCCGCCATGGATCCCTCACGTGGATCGCGCTTTCTGGACCCGGCGGTGGCTGCCCTCTCCAAGCACAAGGCGGAAGCCATAAAGCTTGCTCGTGAACAGGGTGTTGCTGTCCGGGAGATGTGCCGCAGAGCCAAAACAAATACACCTCCTTATGAATTCGAAGAGTTGATCGGTAAGGGCTCGTACGGACGCGTGTACAAAGGCCACCAGCTCCCCTCCAGTAAGGTCGTTGCCATCAAGGTGATGGATATTGACTCTGTGGACTATCAAACTGTTCGTGACTTCAGAGATGAGTCAATCAAGGACTTTATCCACGAGATTACAGTGATGAAGCAGGTCAAGGATGCGGGTGCGAAGAATATCAACGAAATAATCGAGGCAATCTCTATCCACTCACAACTGTGGCTGGTCTGTGAATACTGCCCTGGTGGTAGTGTTAGAACCTTGGTACGTGCCCCCCCTATTGCCATCCTCGCCCTTTGCATGTAAGTTTTCTATCAGTGTGCTAATGCCGTTCTACCGCAGATGCGAGCGACCGGCGACCGGCTTGAGGAGAAGTTTATCATTCCTATCGCTCGAGAGCTTGCTGCTGGGTTGCGCGCCATCCATGATGCGGGCGTCATCCACAGAGATATCAAAGGTATACGGTTGCCTTTCTATATACTGGGCCTGCGGCTGACCGTCTAAAGCTGCCAATATCTTGATCCACGAGGAGGGAAGACTACAAATCTGTGACTTTGGTGTCGCCGGAGTGCTTCAATCTCAGATGGACAAACGGTCCACTTGGATTGGAACACCACACTGGATGCCACCCGAGATGTTTGCGACTCGCGGTGAAGCTCACAAGTACGGTAGTGAGGTGAGCTCTACGCCTCTAAGGAAACTTCCCCATACTGACTGCTATAGATTGATGTTTGGGCCTATGGCTGTACCTTGTTTGAATTTGCCACGGGCAATCCCCCGAACTCGAACCTTCGCGAACGTATACAAATCGGCAGACAGATCACTCGCAACACTCCGAAGTTGGACACTGACAAATATAGCGACGGCCTTAAGAGCATCGTTTCATTTGCCCTAGAATCCAACCCGGTCACCCGGCCTGGGATGGCAGATATATTGACACATCCCTACGTTGCTGATACTGAGGATGCATATCCTACCGCGTCCCTCAGCGAGCTCGTCCGCATCTACTATCAATGGTCACAGCGTGGTGGTCAGCGTATATCTCTCTTTCACCCCGGAGGTGCTGCTGCTGCAGAACTCCCAGGCGCTGAAGCCGAATACGAAGAGGACTGGAAGTTCAGTACGACGGATGGTTTTGAGCGTCGCTTCTCAGTTATTGATCTTGACCAGCTGGCCGCCTCTTTGGCGGAGATGGAAGATCAGATCAGCCCAACCACTGTGCCTAGCTCGGATCATGAATCTTCTGAAGACGGATCGGAGAAGGTCATGACGCCGGAGGAAAAAGCAAACTTTGACGAGCGTGTGCGTCGGGGAGCTGCGGCGATGGAGGGTCTCTTCGACGAAGACAAGCCAAGCTACACGTATGAGACCAAGAATGATTTCGTCCCAATCGAGCCAAAAGCCCCTGCGTCGGATCTTCCGCTTCGCACCGATACCGATCGATCGTCAGTCACCTCAACTTTTATTGATATTGACATCGGCTCCTTTGATTCCTCACACTATGCTGCCGGAGCAACCTCAGCCCAGCCATTCCAACTTGCCGATGCGGATACTATTCGAGCGAACCGGACGAGTGGACGTCAACATCGGAACTCTGTTGAAGGCCGTTCGCGTTCATCCAGCAGCGGTGTTAGCAGCAACCGGGGCTCCGGAGACATGACATTTCAGCCCCAAACTGGGCCTCGTCCTCCTACAATGGACTGGAAGTTTCCTGTGTTCATGCAACCTCCGACGGAGGAGGCTGAGCCAGCCAGCCCACCAGAACCAGAGACAAAGCCGGCTGAGCCTGACACATCTGATAAACGAGCGACTATGGAATGGACCTTTCCCGTTATGACCGCTCCAGCAGATGATGGGGGCGCAAGCAGCGACAGCTTTGTGGATACCAGTCAGTACGATACTCTGAAGGCACCAATTGTAGAGAGCCAGCCTTCAACCACAGTCCGGCGCTCGAGTATCGGGGAGCCCGGGGACTCCCGGCCATCTACGTCTAGATCGGGCGAGTCCAATGGATCCGAGACTGACTATGACCCCTTCCGCTTTGATCGACCTTCCACACCACCCACCCAGGCGCCCGCGGACCCAAAAAGTCCTGAGTATCCCCAGTTGCTGAATACGTTGGAGTACCCTAACTACGACCAGTCCGGCATGATGGATGGCCCTGGTCCAGATGAAGAAGAGGAGACAGATGACGTGTGGCAGAAGCCTTCTGAGGATACGGACGACCCTTCTTTGTCTGAACCGTTCCCGACAGCGATCCCCACCAAAAGCATCGACCTCAGCCTTCCCTTCGTCCCGTCAGCCAATTCCTCCGTATCGGACTCCTTGCCTACGGCTCGAACCAATTTTCCTTCGCTCACCACTAATGACGGGGAGCCGATTCTGTTCCCCGAGCTCCCTCTGCCTCAGCTTGAGCTCTTCATGGCTGGTGCGAACGACCATGCGATAGCTGGGGAGTTGGATCGACTGTTGGAAAGCTTCATTGACTCGTTGAATTTCACCGGACAGGCTTTGTCCAGAATCAATATTGGTCCGGAGGTGAAAGAGGAGGTCAAACCAGAGGCTGAGTAGGTGGTTAGTCTGTGGTTGGTTTCAAGAAGGACATACCGCACTGGTGGCGTCTTATGGTTTTGACTGGTAAAAGCACTTGTCGTTGAGGGCTATTTGTGCATATTTCGGTGTTTCGTGCTGAATGATAGAGATTTGGGCAGGCTGATGTAAATTGAAATTCTGCAGTCATAATGAAACCATATTATGTGATGTATGCTGTCAATTTGAGATAGCCTGTCGTAATGAGTATTCACTACTCACTGCCGAGTGCCTGACCCGACTCTCGTATAGAAACCCACTACAACAATATGGAACCAACAAACATTGCAATCGCGATCAATGTCTAGAGAAATACTGTATAGTCCCGACCCTCGTGGCTCGACACGAAACGAAACCCCGTCACGTCTGGACGTGACGCGCGTCATGAGGTGGATGCATCTCATCGCCATTTCTATATCCGTTCTCTAACTTCAAGGCAACCAAACTTCCACATTCTCCTCCTATATATTCAAGACTCAGTATCCCCATGACCCAATTGACAATCAACAATCTTTGACCGTACATTTACACAGACATACATATATCAATAAATATGTCCACCCCATCATCTCCACCCTCAACTCCATCTTCATCTCCAACCTCCCTCCCGACAACTACAACAAGGACCAAAACAACAGGAACCGCAAACTGGCCCCTCACCTTCCGCACCATCAAGAACCTCTATACCTCCAACCACTACCGCCAATGTATCGCCCACGCAGCAGAATGTTTGTCTCTAACGGAGCAGCCGGTACAGTTATCACTATTCTATCCTATCTCTCTCCTTCTTTCCTAATGACCACTATATACGATATACTTATTATCTACGGGTATATACGCTAACAAGTTTATTCAAATGATCAACTGTGTTGTGTGGGGTATAGATATACAAAACCTATCTCACATTCTACATGGCCATTTCCTACGAAGGAATGGGTCTCGCGGCCCATCAGTTCTCCGGTCAGAAGCTGCCGCTTTTGCAGACGGCTGTAGAGTGGTTTGGGGTCTGTGGGGAGGTGTTGGGTGAGGTCCAGGATGACTGGGATGGGGGAGGAGGGATGCTGGTGTGTGAGGATGCGGATGATCCGTTTGTTGAGTATCCTCATCATTATCATGATCGTGATGAGGATGGTGGTGGTGGTGGAGAGTGGGGTGAGGACGAGGAGAGTATGTTGTTTTCGGGTGAAAGTGATAGCAGCTTCGACTATACCAACACCACTGTTTCGGCGTATAGTGAGGTATCGCTTTTCGACAGGGCTGAAGAGGATAATGGGTATGGGGATGAGCGTGGTCTTGTTCCCTCGCCGTTGAAGGTGCGGAAGGTATCCGGAGAGTCGGTTGGGAGTGGTGCTTTGGGAATCTCTGAGGTTGAGGATTATGCCATGGGTGCAGCTAAGGCAGGAGTTGGAGTGTCGGTGCCGGCTTTGCCGTTACCGTTGCCGTTGAGGATTGCAGCTCCCGCTACTCCTACGCCAGAATATACAGGTCACAAAGAGGAACTCGGTATACGAACAATGCAGCCGGTCAAAAGACCAGAATACGAAAACAAGTTGCAAATCAATACAACAATCGATTTCCTCCGTCACCAGGTCACATCAAGTATCACCACGCTGCATAAAATGATCACAGACGTGGCTGAGATGCAGTATGCACGGCGCATGTCCAAGGGGATGCGGCGGTCTGGGTCCTTCTGGAGTTTTAGTCCGGTCAAGGAAAAGCAGGTTTCTGGTGGTGATGATGATGGTGATGAAAAGGAAAAGTCTTCGTTTGGGGTAAAGGAGAGTAAAGAGCAACGAATTGCGAGATTGCGAAGGGATGGATGGCAGACGGTGGGAATACGGGGGCAGAAAAGTGGATGGAAAGGAGAGGGGTATTATCGGGAGTATTGTGAGCGAGTGTTGGATGAGTTGTATTTGGGAAGATCTTGAGGTTGATGCATGATGGCCATGATGGTTGAGGGGTACTTGGTGTGATGGTTTCTGATAGGATGTCTGTTAGCGTCGTTATACTGTGCTCTTTATGGTAATACTACAGGTGCCCAATGAATTGGTTGAGCCTCTTTCAAGATGAAGCCGCAGTCAGACAGCCTAATCAAGTAATCTATCTGGATACCCACGAGGCTAGCAAACCTGCATTCAGCCCGAGTGGAGAAGGACAGGAATCATCCGAAGAGAGCAGGCCGTCAGTCAGCCTGTCAGGGCAGACGGCGATCCAATAAACCGGCGTCAATCCGGCTAAGCATCCCAGATGAGATTTTAGGCTGCATCTCCGCGCCATCCCTCTATGGGGGCCAAAATTAATTGAGAGAAAACTTGGCGGGCATAGCCCCTTTTATACTAGGGTCCAATATGTCTCAGTTTCCAAGACTCGAAGCGGAAAATGAATGAGAATACGGTGATGAATTTGATCTTCATTATGTTTCTTCCTGTCATGGTGAGACTTTTTTTTTGTCTTCTGCTGTGGCTGGTGCCCAAGCCAAAGCCCAGAATTAATTAGCTTCAGGGACTGACTGTCGGCAATGTTTCAGCCTGGAGGAGAAGGCGTCAGCATTGGCCCGCTGGCCGATTTCAGATTTGGGGGCCCGTTTCACCCTAAGCCGCTTTTTTCTAGATTCCCTCCATTTTCAGGGCGAAAACTCTACCTGAACATAATCATCACGACTTGCATGGAAGTGAGGTTATTACTTTGGAAAGAAATAAACAGTAAACAGTTTAAGGCTATGAAGTGAACAATCTGTCAATACCAGACGGGTATCTAGACTCGAAGTTACCCTGCATTATGTAGTAATTGAACACAAGACGAATTGTGGACTAACTGCATCCATGGATCAGCCTACTAAAATGCGCTGCCTGGAGGAGCATCAGCCTTGCGTGGCCGCTCCATCATCTCCTCCACCATCCAATCCCTATAGATAGGATTTCCGCGAGATTGAGCCCCGCTGAGGGAAAACCCCCCCGTGGCTGTGCTGGGCAGCCATGAATCAATGGGTTACTGGGTTAAACTCTATCGCCGGGCCAGAACTCGACCTTTTTCTCGCTCTCGTTCCCCCTCCTTTCCAGATTTAATCGCTCGGTTCGCTATTCCTTATTTCCTTTCTTCTCTTCTGGTCAGTTTCAGCTGTCTATCAACTGGTTTAGCCTCCTTCCTTTTCCCTTCCCGACCGACACAACACCGCATTGCATTTGCCTTGCCTGTCTGTGTCTTGCACATGCAGCCATCAGCACAGCGATAAGCAGCGCCCCCCGATCAGGTACCGTGTGTTTACCCAGTTAGTTAGTCTCTTTTTTTGAACCCCCTATCGATGGATGGATGGATGGATTTACCCACCATCAATCAGCTTTCCCCCCCTCCTCCCTCCACACGGACACTGTCGTTGCTCGTGTACGGAACTTAATCCCACCAAATACTTACTTCTTCTTCCTCCCCCCAGATTTCTGTTTGTGACCTTCATCCTCCATCCCTCCAACGCGACTTTCGCGATCTTGTTTCTTGAATCGCCCCGCTACCAACCTCCCTCACGTGCGGGGTTCCCATTCAGCTTCGCGCTCGCTGGCCTCGAGCCCACCGCACACTACTCACGGATAAACTCCCCCCTTAGGGCCTTCACTAAGGCCCTTCTACTCCAGTCACCATGAGTTGTAGGTCTTTATCTTTCTTCGCTTCCCTTCTCTTTTCTCTTCGTCTCGCCGATCAGCCATTCGTTCATCCCCACGATGGCATACACTTTCGTTAGCCCAGCTTGCCATTGACAGCCATTGATTGGTTTCTGTCCTACTGCGCCCGCACGGCAGCCTCATGTCCTTCATGAATCATGTCTTTGTCTCTTATTTCCACCATCACCTGGGGCCATTGCGTCCATGCAGGTGGCATTCTCATCCTGTTCTGGCTCTTCGGTTCGATCGTCCCATCTCTGCTGGCCCTGCTTTCACTCGTCCCCCCCCCTCTCTTGTGGTTTTATCGAGCGGCTATACTAGTTCTCTTTATACCTGCAACGTCCAAGCGCTGACCAATGGGTGATTTCACAGTCCATAATATGCTCAACAAGCTGTCGGGACAGCCCGAAAGCTACGAGAAAAAGTACGATAGGACCCTTCTCGCTTCCCCTTACCTCTGCATACATATAATAACCGCTGTGCAACCCGTTCCAGGTCCCACTACAAGTTCGGACGCACACTCGGCGCTGGTACGTACGGTATCGTTCGTGAAGCCGACAGCAGCAAGGGAAAGGTCGCCATCAAGATCATCCTGAAGAAGAATGTCCGGGGCAACGAACGCATGGTCTATGATGAACTAGAGATGCTTCAGGCTCTCGACCATCCCAACATTGTTCATTTCGTCGATTGGTTCGAATCGAAGGTAGGTTGCATCTAAGCTACTCTAGACGCTCCCTGGTCTAATGTGGTGGCAGGATAAATTCTACATTGTTACACAGCTGGCCACTGGTGGTGAGCTGTTCGACCGCATTTGCGAGTATGGCAAGTTCACCGAAAAGGATGCCTCTCAGACTATTCGCCAGGTGCTGGGCGCCGTCCATTACCTGCACGAACGGAATATCGTTCATCGAGGTATGTCCAAATTATCGTCACTTGTTCGCCTTCAAGGACTTGAAGTAATTTTGGCATCCGCTTGACCTAGACCTGAAACCCGAAAACCTTCTCTACCTCGGTCCCGACCCCCATTCCCCTCTGGTCCTCGCAGATTTCGGTATTGCCAAGATGTTGGATAGCCCCAGCGAGGTTCTGACCAGCATGGCGGGCTCTTTCGGCTACGCCGCCCCCGAGGTTATGCTTAAGCAAGGTCACGGCAAGGCCGTCGACATGTGGTCCCTCGGTGTTATCACCTACACCCTGCTTTGCGGATACTCTCCCTTCCGTTCCGAGAACCTGTCCGATCTGATTGAAGAGTGCCGAAGCGGAAAGATCATCTTCCACGAGCGCTACTGGCGCGATGTTTCGCAGGACGCCAAGGACTTCATCCTCACGCTGTTGCAGCCGGATCCTGCCAAGCGTGTCACCTCCGAAGAAGCCTTGAAGCACACCTGGTTGACCGGTGAGTCGGCCAGCGACCGCGACTTGCTGCCCGAGATCCGTGCCTACATTGCTCGCTCTCGTCTGCGCAGAGGTATCGAGATCATCAAGCTGGCGAACCGCATTGAGGCGCTCAAGATGCAGGAGGATGATGAGGACATCCCTAGCCCGGTGGAAATGGCAGAGAAGGCTTCGGGCACGACGCCCTTCCCTCAACTCTCGCCCAATGGCAAATCGGATTCCGCGCCAGCTGAGGGCGAGGCTACTGGCACAAAGAAGCGCAGTCTGAGCAAGATTGCCCGCGGTGCCATCTTCCGTGAAGTTGTGCTCGCCAAGGTCCGTGAGGTGAAGGAGACCGAGGAGCGCGAGAAGGTCGAGCGTGAAGCCCGTGAGCGGACCGCCCATGCATGAGGCTTGATCGGATGGCGTTGATAGAGACTTGCTTTCTGCTGCTGCACCGGTTCCATTCTTGTTGGGTCACGGACCATCACTGAACTGTTTTCTGTGAATAACTTTCGATGATTCCCCGTCCATATACTGATCTGGCGTGTTCTTTTTGTCTGTTCCTTGGTTTGCTAAATGAGATGGGACTTTAATGGAGGCTTTGACTTAACGGAGATAATATTTCCTTTCTGTGGTCTGAATTCATATTCGGCCTAGGCATCATCTTCCACTATGCTCCCCATGTAGATGACCTGCGTCGTTGTAAATTGCCTTGCAAGCTGTAGATCCAGTCTGATCATGACCAAATCAGATGCTGGAATATCACGTGGGGACTCCCCCCAGCGTGATCGGCCCGGACCAATCAGGTGATGGGGTGCGGCCCCGTCAGCCACCGCCAGCAGATGATCGCCCGGAGATACCCTCGCGGCCCTCTTTTAAGTAACTACTTGTCCCCTCTTCTTCACCTTCCCCTCTTCGGTCTCTCTGCATTCGGATCTCTCTCGGGCATTCACCTTTACTAGATCTCTTTGCACTGTTACTCTCCAATCCTTCACTGAGCTCGCCCCGTTCAAGAACTCATCCGTCGTCTTGTCGATCGCCCCGCCCTAAGTTGTAGACGTCATACATCTGTGCGCCTCTACGATCTGACAATTCCTCTCCCGACGAGGCTGGCCGACTATCACCCACCAGATCTTCCCTGGACAATCTCCGATCAACGAAGCTGTCACTTTCGCCTCGAAGAGGCGCTCTGCCCACCATGTTCGCCGGCAAGCGCCTGAGCAAGGTAAGCCATCATGCCACTCACCACCCCGCTCACAATCTCGACCAATGCAACTAACCCAGATTTACATACAGGAGCTCTTAAAGGTACCCATTCCTTCCTGTTACCTGCAAAATTCACCCTACCAGATCGATCACAACCACGATCTACACTCCAATGCGCCACGCCTACACAGACCCCTAACACACAACTAACACAATCCCCCTCCACAGATGAAAGACCACCTTCCGCCCGGGATCACAATCGTCAAGTCCGAAAACCTCGAGGAATGGCAAATGGACATTAAAGTCCTCGATTCCAACCCGCTTTACCAGAATGAGACCTACCGGCTCAAATTCACCTTTAGCAACAAATACCCTATCGGTAATTTACCCCTCACAACCACCAGCCACATTCATTTTAACTTGTTGTACAAAGAAGAAAATGAACTAACAAGATTCATCTTATTCGTTCCAATAGAACCTCCCGAAGTCCAATTCATCGAATGCCCACCCACCTCCGACCACCCCCGTCCGATCCCCATCCACCCGCACATCTACAGCAACGGCATAATATGTCTCGATCTCCTCAGCTCGGCAGGCTGGTCGCCCGTGCAGACGGTCGAGAGCGTCTGCATGAGTATTCAGAGCATGTTGACGGCCAATTCGCGCAATGAGCGGCCTCCCGGTGATAGTGAATTTGTGTCGTATAATCGGAGGAGACCGAGGGATATCAATTTCCATTACGACGATGATAATGTATAGTTTTACTCGTGGAGGGGGGTGCTTCTAATATTTATTTGAAATTGGTCGTGGTGATGGTTGCATTAATATTGGCGCGTGATCCTTTTTCTTATTTTCTTTCTCATCTTACATATTACTCAAAGTTCTTCTTTTGTCTCACTTTCTACTTGCTTGCTTGCTTGCTTGATTCTTATCAAGGTTACGGAGTTCACTGGAATCCGGACGGAGCGTTGGTATTATGCATTTCATGCGTTTACGCATGGGTTTTTTTTTTTT